>NC_079364.1:32215700-32515700 GCF_021018895.1 Seriola aureovittata
TTGAGTTCAAATAAATACTTGCTGAACATCAGACGATCTTTGTTGTCATGGTTACAATACTAAAAACGAACGGTTGTGGATAATAGAAACAACATAAACTAATGGTTTCACATGGGACTCGAACAGCGCTCTCCTGTGTCATCTTCATCGATTCACCACAACCTCCTCCTGACGTGGACCTTGTCTCTCTTTATACTACGTCACCACACTTTCTCCTTTGCTCCTGTCATAATTACTACGACCATTAGATGTTGCCTAGCAACAAAACGTAACTATGGGTCATAATAACCTGCTGCACAGACGACATGTGGGCTCGTTTTTACAGGAGGACAGTCTGTAAATTTCTGTCAGGGATTTAGTCTGAAATTTAGGGTGAAATTCTCACAGTGTGACTGTTGGTAACACCCACATGAACAAATCATCAAATTGCAATATGACACGAAATGACTCAGAATGCACTGGCCAACACAGTTCTGAATACACTGTGCATGAACAGTACAGATGATGATGATGATGCAAGTTGTCTTTGCTTGCATTTTTTGATTCACAAGGAATTCAATGCAGAATTTGACATGCATAAAAGTTGGAATCACCCAGAGTGTATAAGACCCATCTCACACAATGTGACATGCACAGTCACTGTTGTTGCACAGTGGCCTTCAAGTACAGTAGGTCAATTCCTAACTCCTGCTATGAACCTAGTCAGGCTGGGTGAGGGTCACAGGGGTCCAGCTGGAGCTCTTCCAGGGAAAATTTCATGCACCAATTACACCAGTCAATGTTTTAACTTAAAATCAGCTGTTCAAGTGAAAAATGATTCATCTTGTGAAACCAGTATAACTAGATTGTTGGGATAAAAAAACAAAAAAAAATCAGGGCGATTCAGTGGGGGTCAGTATTTTACAATTACATTAAATTCTCTTATTGTCAGTTTACAACCTACGACCCTGTTGCTTGCTGTTAAGAAATACTTACCAAAACTATGGAAATAAGTAAAAATAAAACCTGAATTGTCGTTCACTCAGCTGAACAGTTTTCATAAGACATTTTGATGTGTTATAATGTGTTGTTTTTATTCTAGGTTTCACAAGCATTGATGCGCTCTCTACCCATGAACTCCAGCCATGGTAACCTGCAGGACCAGTCTGCAGTGGCTGTTTCTAACCCCGAGGAGCCTGAACCTGCTGCTGATGGCGCCGAGAGAGGATTCTCTGTCAGGTAAGACTTCAACACAGAGTTACAGGCGGCCGTGACTTGTAGCGTTTCATTATTTAAACAGGGGTTCTCTCACAAATGGCATACTGTGACTGTTTTATATTCATAAGGAAGTGGGTTCAGGCTGAAAAAAAACCACTTCCTGTTTAACCAGAGAAACAGTGGCAGTCTATTGGCACCTGCGTGAAAATTGTCACTACACAGGAACACCCAATGGCTCCTTAAGCGCCTTGTTTTTTGCACCATTTAAAAAGCGCAGTACACTGTGAGATGGTCTAAAGTCTGCATAGGGAGGTGGTTAGCTCCCATACGTGTCCAAAAGTTGATATTTTCTTATTTTTTGACTTTCGTATTATTATTATTTTCAGTTTCTAGTACATATCTGTTTTCAGCACCGTGCTCACGGGTGTGTAACTGACATAATGTCTTGAAACAGCTTGGCCACACTGAGGGAATGCACCATCGAGAGAGGGGAGAGGGGAACTCGAGACGAGGCAGGAGTCACTTCTGCTTCTGCCTACTCTGTCATCTCAGCCATCCCTTCACAGGAAATACAGGGGATGATCCAGGAAGTCTCAACTCTGGACGAAGACACGCTGAAGGTAGAAAAACAACCAGATTTTCACTTGGAATAAAGCCTGTCTCACCAGGTCAAACCTCATGCAGCTATTTTGATTCTTTTTAAGTTTCCTTTATATAGTGGGGTCCAGTCTGAGAACTCTTTCCCATTATGTGGAAACTTAAAAAAAAAACAAAAAAACAAAGAAAATGACTTTAAATTCATGGATGCAGCCTGGATTTTAGAGGTACTCATTTCATGTCAGGTAAAAAACCCTGATGGGGAAACATTTAATTCCTTATTCATTAAATTCCTTGTTGACCTACAAGTTGACAGATTAAATGTAACAACAAGAGACATGATGTTCATCAGTTTTAGAGCTGGAGAGGTGTTGGTAAGTGTAGTTTTCAACTTTGGACAGAGACAGACCAAATGTTTCCCTCTTCCTCCGGTCTTTATGCTAAGCTAGGCTAACCACGTCTTGACTCAGGCTCCATTAACCCAATTTTAACTGACACGTAATTCATTATGAAATATTATAATTGCAAAGGTTCTTGGGCCTTTCTGTGTGGAGTTTGCATGTTCTCCCTGTGCTTGCGTGGGTTCTCTCCAGGTGCTCCGGCTTCCTCCCACAGTCCAAAGACATGCACATTAGGTTACCTGGTGACTCTAAAGTGCCCATAGGTGTGAATGTGAGTGTGCGTGGTTGTTTGTCTCTATGTGTCAGCCCTGTGATGGATTCGTAACTCGTAACCTCACCCAATGTCAGCTGGGATTGGCTCCAGCACCCACCCACCCCACCCCCCACGCACACACACACACACACACCCCGCGACCCTAGAAGGATAAATGGCATAGTTAATGGATGGATGGATCTAGAAATGACAATAAAGATACTGCAGGTTTATGTGAAGAGTGCTTGGTGGCTCATTGACCAGTTTTTGTCATCTCAGATAATCATATAAAAAGTGAGTAAACTTCTTCTTTTTCACCACAGCAACTGGTGGACATCCACGTAGTGATTCTGCATAAAGAGGAGGGAGCTGGGCTGGGCTTCAGCATCGCCGGAGGGTCGGACCTGGAGAGCAAAGCTCTCACAGTAAGCAACACTAACTACACGAGGGTTAGACTGACACATGGCCATGACAGCTTAGCTCCTCACTGCACAGCAAACAATGCACATTCATACTGAATCCTAACAAAGTTTTATTCACTTATATCTACAGACACGTTTTATTAATCCAGCTGCTGAGAAATGATCTGTCTCTGAGACCAAGAAACATTTTCTTTTCTTTATTAAGTGATTACAAAACAAGTGAAGAGAAGTGTATCAATAGTGGGATAGATTTGACCAAACACATATCAGAGGATGCAACAAACATGTAAGAGAAAACAAAGAAAAATAAGAAGAGAATATAATTGCAGTGGTAAAAAATGAGACAGAATAGATAACATGGTATTGAGGTTTTGCCTGTATGAGGAGCATGTTACACACATTAACACACAGCAGCAACCTGTACTCACTCATACAAAAAAAAGACCAAGAAACAATGAAGGTGAATAAACTTTGAAAAGTAACATTTAAAATCTTCTTGTCATTGTTACTCTGGATAACTGCAGAGCAGAACATTTTTTATTTGGAACTAGTTCCTACTAAAGAAATAGAAATAAACCCAAAACAATCACAATTTATCAGAGCAACACAAGATTGTTCATGCTCATAAAAAAAAATTGCACTTCTTTTTTAACTTTTCTCTCAAACGTGTGACTGTGAGGGTGAAGTAATGAGCAGCTGCGATACAGGGCTGCTTACCTGAGTGATGGTGTTCAGGCTTGGCAAGGTGTTTCATTTAATTAGCACATTTCTTTTCAGGTGATCAGGTAGTTTGTTCCAGAGAATGGGACCAAAGTAGTTCAAAGCACCTTCATGTGATTTGTGTCTGAAAACCAGCAGCTGACGATGTGACAGCTCTGCCTGGACTCTAGTCAGTGAGCAGGTCACAAACGAGGAGCCAAACCATTAACTGCATTTAAGACTAATGAGAGTTTTGAAGTGGATTCAGGAATCGTCCTGTCACTGATGACTGTGACGGGGCTGTTTCAGCTGTGAATTGTGTTCAGGTCTGAAACCCGAACAAAAACATGACTGTTTCCAGTTAGCTGGGAAATGTATTGGCTTGTCAGGAAGATTTTTTTAAACTGTTATGTAATGATACAGTGTAGTTTCTTCAGGCAGTCTACATGACTGTTACGTTTTGGTTGGACCAATAATATCTGATATGAACCATCACATGATGGCAGTGATGGTGGATGTATACTTAGCTGTATTTGCATGAATGTAACACCTGTTGGTTCATCGGTTAGTTTTGTATGGAGGTGAACAGTTGTCTGAAACTGCAACATCTAGTATGTGGGTTCAAACATGATCAAGAGTGAGCATGTTGTTTAAACTGGTTTTATGGCCGGACCACAGCAGCTTTGCCAGCCCTATAACCTGGAGGACCTGGTTCAGGACTGGACTGTGTACGGATGCTGACCGGGGGCTTTGGGCCACACCTCTTGTTACTGATAGTCTACAGAGCCACTCTGGTTTCCAAGTCATCTGTAACGAGGCTTCGTACTAACGACTATGACCAACTCTACATATGAAACAGAGGGAGTTAGACATAAAGACCTGCCTCTAATAAAAGTCTGTTACGTTCTGGAGCTGAAGTAAATAAAGACTAAGAACTGTTGTGGCTGTGCTCTGTGTGAGAGACTGAAGAAGAAAGAGTCTGTCTCTTCTAACTTTCTCTCTGATCATGTAACAGTAAATCCTGCTGAAATCACAGCTCAGTCTTTGTCTTTCATTCATGTGATTGGTGATTTTGTCAGACGACGTCACAGTTATAAAATCAGGATTTGACCATAGGCGGTCCAGACAGATACTAGGCTTAGACCTAGTCTTGTTTGAGTTAAAAGGTGCAAATGCAATGTTGTATTTGATTCATTGATCTGTTTTATGTAAGGAGTCTGTGGTCTGAAATTGATTGTTCAATACTGTATAACAATAATATTTCAGCATTAGTAAAACCTTAGTAATAATTAAGGGTCTGGTTGACCAGAGGTGTTGAACGTGCCTTCTCTTTCTGATGATATTTACAATCTGTCAGGGTGTCTTTGCTGGTGAATAGTTTATGATGAAGTAGGGAGCACCAGGCTAATTGTCTGACTGAATGTACTGATCTGAATAAGCTGGAGAAATATACCAGGTAATAAAGGATGGCAAATAGTCTAGTCGTAACCAAATAAAATAAATATGAACGTTTTCGGCCTTTACAGTGCTTCTTCTACTCTGAATTTCACACTCTCTCACTCTCTGAATCTGCGTGTCTAAGTGTGAGTGACGCTGGTTGTCTTCGGTGCAGGTCCACAAAGTGTTTCCCAGCTGCCTGGCGGCTCAGGAGGGAACTATTCAGAAAGGAGATGAGGTGCTGTCGATAAACGGACAAACACTGCACGGTGTCACACACGCCGACGCCACCGCCGCTCTGCGTCAGGCCCGCAGTCTGAAGCTGGCTGTGGTGGTCGTCTTCAAGAGAGCGGGGGAGGAGGGGCGAGAGGGAGGAGGCTGCAAGAGCGAAGAGCCCACGTCTGCAGGTGAGTCGTACAAAGTATCACAGCAGCTCCGGGGTTTTTGTGTTTATGCAGGCAATAGGTTCAGTGGTTACGTATAGGCCTCAAAAGGTTTCACATTTTGTACTGTGAGATAAATGACACCTGTTCATGTCTTACCTTTGGATTTTGTTTGGTGTGTGGTGTTGCAGTGGAGGAGCAGGGGTCTGTGGTGAGTCTGGAGAAAGGAGCCGGAGGAGTTGGTTTTACTCTGGAGGGAGGAAAAGGCTCAATCCATGGAGACAGACCATTAGTCATCAGCAGGATCTTCACAGGTACAGTACACAGTGATATTAAAGGATTTTTTTATTTATTACCACTAATCAACTATCTGGGTTTTTAGGAAGTGCCTCCATTTAATTTGCTGTGAATGAAATGAGCCAAAGTGAAAGCAAAAAGTTGATTTTGATATTTGTTTAATTACTTTTTGGTTATCACACTTAGGTTATATTGATTTTTTTTGAGAGGAGGAAGAGATAGAGAGATAATGGAGTTTGTTGTTTAGTTATTATAAGAACTGTAGAGACTCAGATCTGAACCAGCAACTACGTAAAACTGTGAACTACTGATATTTGTGCGAGTAGTACTAGGCTACAGTCTCTGATTTATTCTCTGATTTATTTGTTGTGTGTGTGTGTGTGTGCGTGTGTGTGTGTGTGTGTGTGTGTGTGTGTGTGTGTCAGGTGGAGCTGCAGAGCTGAGCGGGCTGCAGTGTGGTGACGAGCTGCTGCAGGTCCAGGGAGTCAGTCTGCAGGACATGACGCGGTTCGAGGCCTGGAACATGGTCAAGGCTTTACCTGAAGGACTCATCACCGTGGTGATCAGGAGGAGGCAGGGGGGGGCAGAGTGAAGACAGACTGCTGCCAGGAGCTGAACAATGTTGGCTCTCTAACAATCTCCTAGCAATCAACTCAGCCAGTCAGTGTGGTCCATGTTTGACATGGTGGTTCAGACACCCTCTGAATATATTTCTATTATTATTTATTATTATATCACATTTTTGGCCAGACAGCAAAGTGTATTAAAGGGCCATCTCACCCAAACACCCCAAAATCCACATCACTCTGTATGAAGGCTCAAAACTAACACACAACTCCATGAATCCTTACTGACGTGTTACTGGCAGATCAGACAGTCAATGGACGATACATCTGTGTGGTTTTAATGCACTTTTCTTTTGAGCTTTTATTTTTGACGTCCCTTCAATACAAGTTTAAGTGTTAACCATATGTTTAATGCAAAACAGATGAAGTCATTCCAGAGTATGAAATAATCATTTTAATGAATTATTGATTCAAAAGCTGAGTTGTTTTCTTTTTCTCTACGACATCAGAGTCCAAGCTTCTTCCGCCTGTTTGGAAACGTATTGTTTGTTCATGCTCACCAGCTGTAAAATGAGTTGGTGAATACATTCTTTTGGTATATTTTGTTTACATTGGCCCAAACTTTGACAGCGAGAGGCAGAAAATCTCCTTTAACAAGACCAGGGGCGGTTCCACAAAGATATGTCAGACCGGTCTGTAGTCTTCATGTTGCTCATAGATCAGTCTGATGTCAGACTGTTACGTTACATTTTAAGACTAAAACATTAGACACCTTACCCCCAGGCTAACTCAGGCCTAAGACCAATGTTACCATGGTAACAATCGATGACACTGTGCTGACCAGTAGCACTGAACAACAAAAAACAGGAAAACATGGCTTATAATTTGTGGTTTGCTAACATTGATATGGAGAGAGTTCTTATAGACCACAGACATTTTTCCAAATCACATTTTTCTTTTCATTGTTTCACTCTTCACGTTAAACATCCTTAAACTGTTGAATTCTTCCTAAAGACAAACATTTTCTGCTGAGGGTAAACGGAGCTGAGGGGTTGGATGTGGTTCCACAGTCGGCCATAGTTTTTTATTTTGAAAAAAATCTTAATTTACCCAGAAATCAATGTACCACAGTCCAGCTAAAGATAGTCAGGAACTAAACTGCTTTGTCTATCTGAAGTCTGACTGTTTGTTCTATCTATCAGTCAAAGTCTCTTTGTGAAACCAGCTCCTGGTCAAAACCTGGAATATGGACTGGACTCTGTTCTCATCTGCATTCACCCTGGTGTTTCAGCTCTTTATCTGTTTGCTTCTCTCCTCCTCTCTCTGCTCACATATACAGTACATGTTGCTCAGACGCTGTCGGCACCAGATCATTTTGAAAAAGCATCAACCAATCAGGAAAGTCCAACATTTGGCCGACCAATAGTGTAATTTGATCAGTCAGTCAGTCAGTCAGTCAGTGACAGAGCTGTTTAAAACATTTACAAAACATGTTATCAGCAACATTGGGTAAAAAATATTGGTACCTAAAAATATTGGTAAACTGGTTTTACCAACTGGTATTGGTAAAATATTGGCCTTGAAAACCTGGAGTAAACATACTTCAAATATTAATTCATACCACGGTACAAGAACTATTTAAGCCAATACAAACTGTGATGTGTTCAGTAGGTGTTGTTTTTAATGCTCCTGTATGTTTAGTCTACAATGAGAAGAACAAATGTGCAGTTATGTATAAACAATGTCATATGTATTAGAGTAAATGTTTCTCAGCAGAGGCAGATCAGACTCTGTGAAACTGTTGACTCAGCAGCTTTGACCAAGTTATCAGTCAAACCAAACTCAGATGTGTGTCACTGTCCTGAGTGTGCTGTGGGACATTTTGTGCAGAGAAGATTTTTTTGCAAGCGCATAAATTCAAGTTTGGAGAGAAATTATCACTCACCACCTGTTTTCAATAAACATTGTGTTTATTATTATCCACTAAGCGAGTGGCCGAGGGTTTGCGAGTGCATAGAGCAAGGAATTTGAAAGATGGCAAATGTGCATTTTAACACTGAAACCTTATTGAACACAGCAGATTTCTATTATAAAATATAGCTGGCATGGCAATAATTTCCACGCAAATCATAACTTATGTGCTTATAATGTCAAAGGATGTCTTTGCGGGGAACCCACAAAACAAATGTTTTCTACTGAGGTACGCTTAAAAAAAAAAAAAAGAAAAGAAAGAAAATTTACAAAACATGTTTGTATAGTGAGTAAAATCTGCTGGAAGAATTCAAAATGACTTGTATAAAAATGTTCAAAACTGTGTCTTAATCTGCGTAATGTTTAATTTTCTATGTTTCTATAGTCGATGTCTTTACAGTTGTGAAGCATTAGAACTTTTTCTGCTGCAAAAAAGACAAGAAAACAACAAGAGGCTCATTAAGAGGCTTAATCATTTTAATGCTGGTGAAATACAAAACTAACTGGGTGCAGTACAGTACATGATAAACAGTATGCATGTAAAACTCAATGTTATGAGTAGCAGCAGTTGCTCTCAGTTAGGGAAGTAAATTATAACTGACATGTATTCAGTTGTGTTACTGTTCTGTTGTCAGACATTGTGTACTCTGGACAACCTGCGATTAGTGTTGAGAAGAAATGTCTGAACTGGTTGTTGGATTACAAGTTACCAGGACAGTGTGCATAAGAAAACTTTGGATTGGTTTCTGAATTTTAATCACAAAACACAAACTTTACTCTGGGTATTTGGTCTCATTAGTGTTCAAACAGTCACAAATTAATACTTAGAAAACAGTTTAACAGTTTGACTGGTTCTCCTCTTTGACCATTGGGTAATCTGGATTCAGTGAGATGTTGTCAGGTCAAAGGTCTCTCCAGTCAAAGAAAGCAAAAATCAATACTGAATCACATGCTGCTCAGTGTTAGTTCACAATCTGAAACAAGTCTAATATATAGAAAAAGAGTTTATTAGATTGAGCCAATTTTCAAGCAAAATATGTTTCCAATGTTTCCTGTTTTCACAAGAGACTGTGAAGTTCAGTTGAAAGTGAACACGGCCCTCTAGTGGTGAGGGTGGTGAAAGCTGCTGGTGATTCTACAGATTTGTCACAACTTTTTGGTGGCCGTTCAAACATGTTTCCTATCAGCTGCAAAAAGACATTTCCATTTCCCGTCTCCTATTAACATGTGATCTGTCTCTAGGTTTATCGTCTGCATGTGAGTGGACTGCAGTCGGATCAACCTGACCACACCAGGGGCTGGTTCCACACAGAGATGTCAGACTGCTCTGTAGTGTTGGTCCAGCCTTCATGTTGCTCACAGATCAGTCTGATGTCAGAATGTTTCATAAAAATACAGATGGACTCATTTTAAGACAGACACTTTACCCCCAGACTATCTTAGGCCTAAGACTATGTTACTATGGTAACAATCAGTAGCACCTGCACTCACAAGTAGCACCAAACAACGAAAAACAGGAAAACATGACTCATATATGTGGTTTGCTAACATTGTTATGCAAAGAGAAGTGAACATTGGTCTTAGACCTGCGTTAAACTGGGGATAAGGTGTCTCATGTTTTTGTCTTAGAATTAGTTTTTTGTGAAAGTCTGACTAACTTTAGACTGGTCTGTGGGTAAAATGAAGAGTGGACCAACACTACAGACCACTCTGATATATCTTTATAAAACTGGCTCCTGGAGGTTTGTTCTTAAGAATCAAAAAGGTAGAGACGAGCCCACCCACTAAAAACAGTCTGTAGCTACAGCAGCTGCAACCTCAAAGATGAGGGTCACATGACCTTCAAGGATTGCCAAGCTAGCGTTAGTGCTATCAGGCCTCCCCTGTGGCTCTGATGACTCTGAGTTAGTGTGTCACAGGGCGATTCCCTCCAGAGAATTGCTTCTCTTAAACTGTGACACACTGCACCATGTTAATAAGTCACAATGCAGGCAGAGGAGATATTGAGAACACTTATTAAAAGTAAGTGCAGGTCACAGATCACATGTGAATACCAGGTGGCGACGGGGTCCAGGGCTCTATTCCAGAGAGCAGGTTTAACAAACTCTGACTCTAACCCTGAACTCTGAGTTGATGAACCTTGAGATAAGACACAGAGTTTTCAGTTCCAGAACAGCTAATCTGAGTTAGTTCAATCAACTCTGAGTGTGTTCACCGAGTTATCTGCAGCCTGTATTCAAACACTCACTTTTAAAACACATTTAGTCCAGTTTTTAAATGTTACAGTATTTTCATCCTGACTCAGAAATATCACATCACCTCTGATGTGTGATCTCTATGACAGGACTGTTCATCAGTGAGACCAATCACAGCATGAGAAATGATTATACAGATTTTCTTTTTCTATTAACAGTTATGGATAGTAAATGTTCCGGTGCAGAGGAACTGGTTGAAAATATGACAGACATTAGACATTAGTTAGTTACTCAAGACCTGTTTTACTAACATTACGTCTTTTATGATCAATCAGTCGGCTTCTTAAATCACAGCAGGAGGGGTGGAGACAGACAGAAACCCAGGGTTTGTTGAAGAAAACCTGCCAGGAAGCGGGTTAGCTTCACAGAATAAGTTACCATGGTAACTGACTCAGAGTTTAAGTGATCTCAGTCTCTGGAATGAAAACCTAGAGTTTCCATCATCTTAGGGTTAAGAAACTCTTAACGCTTTCTGGAATAAACCCCTGGAGTCAAAGGTCATTCAGGCTTGATTTACTTCTCTTGTTTCCATTTCCTTTTGAATTCCTCATGAAATTATGTGTTTCTTCTACTACAGCTGCTACCTCTATGTACATTGAGACAATTTCACTTAAAATAGAAAAAAAAAAAAACTTGCTGGCTCAATTTAAACAATATACACATTAAAATGTCTTTAGAGCCACATGTAAGAAACAACATCTCAAGCACACATGATTTTGGAAATGGTGGAACACGAGGAGGTCTTACATTAAGATTACTGGCTACACTGTGAGGTAAAAAGACATGACAGGTTAAGTAGAAAAAACATTTTTCAAGGAATCTTAATACTAAAACAAGTCTAGTTAAAACATGTCACCATATATGGCTTATCATACACATGAAGGCTGTCAGCATGAATCAAATCTCTCCTCCAGCCTTCACTGCCTCAGATGCTCATCTTCACTCTGACACATACAGTACTTTCTGAATAAAGTGCTGATTATGTTCAAGCAATATATTTAATCCAATTATTAAAGTGAGAGAATGTATAAATTATCATTAAGGAACGGTTCACTTCAACCTTACTGCAGAGGGAATGAAGGAAAGGCTCACACAGTGTCTTTCAAAGCACAGAGATGAAGCATTTTCTCCTCTTCCTCCACCAAAGTGTATGAAGCTGACAATGATACAGTCCAGTATGAGGATTCTGGCAGTTGTGGAATAACCTACATATGCCTTTTTTGTATATAATACTCATGTTACTATTCAACCTTAAGGATTACTTTAGCATTTTACAATAGCAACTTTTAAACTGTCAAGATAAAAAAAATAACAAGACGTGATTTGAGATTTTCTTTCCCTGCCAGATGCTGCAGCTACAGAGGAGTGAAGTCTCTCCCCGTCCGTCTAACCTGAAGATGAGCCTTAACATTAAAAGACAGCACGATATAAATAAAGCCAATGGTCAGCGTGGATGGACCTCTGCCCAGTTATTATTGTACATGTGTCTTAGTCTTAAATCCTCTCATTACACTTCAAGTTAATTTCCCATTTCTTTTTCCCCATGCAGAACTCTTATCAACCACAATGTGTAGAAGGTGATTAACAACGATAGTGTGTTTCTCCACGTTTGATTTCAATAGAGGGAAAACAGGCTGCTTTGAAGTTGCTCCTGTTTCATGACACACTGCAGGGATATTTATAGTACAGTCAGTTTGAAGGTGCAGGGTGAGCGTCTTTAATGTTCCTGCATCTGTTGCAGTTCTTGACTTTGATGAAGTGCAGAAACACTGTGGAACATTTAAAGTCATGATCTGTAACTTTTCCACATTAAAATGTCTAAAAACATCTAGACCTGTGTTCTATATGTTGTTAAGTTGTGTTCTTACATTATCACAAATGTTTCCACCAATTCTCAAACCAGAGAAATCTGTGATTTTATTCACTGTAACGCTTCATTGGTCGCCTGTCAATGACATCGTTTCCTCTATGATGATGTCAGTGTGTTTGTCTGACAGAAGCTCAGCTGTGGCTCAATCCCAATGTCACCTCTAAGGCCTCAGCCCTGAACCCTCACAGACTAAACTCACGTCACCTGGTCAGTGATCGACTGCGAGACGCTGCAGCGGCTCAAACGGAACAAAGAGGAATGGGGCAGCACTATGTGACACTTTGATATCACATAATACATGTGTTGTATAGTTGTGGGTTTGGAACTTCTGATTTTCCATTCTTTATTCCCTTCCTTCACTCCCTGTTCGTAAACAAAATAAAAATGTTGGATCAGATCCGGTGAAACCAGACTTGGAATTTATCATCATGTCATCATAGGACAGATAACTACACACAGTTCTGGCTCTGAATCACAGTGAGCTCTGTGTGATAATGTCATGGTTTGTTCCTCTCATGCATGTTAACCTTTTTTTCCTTTCTTATTTTTTACCAGGCATCCCCTGGTAACCATGGTAACCTTGTGTTAAATGTCACAACACTAAGAACTTTGGGTAATTCCCTCAAGCAAAGTCTGCAGAAATGCAGACTTATGGAAAGTGTCCAGAAAGGGCTCAAATGTCTTTAGAGAGCCCTCATGCTCTGGATGGTTTGACAGTGGGACAGAACTAAGCCGTCATGGACTTACTGGGAACAAGCCTCAAAGTCTGTGAGTCTCTGAGGGAGGACACTGGGATTGGGCCATTGACTTTTATCTAGTTTTAAGCCACATACACTTTTGACACCTTGGTGGTTTTCAGCTCTATATTTGAACCAGATGAAGGATTTTAGTCATCGGACATCTGGATCTGAAGTTATCAGAGAAACAAGCTGAGGAAATGTTAGACAGCTCAGCTCCCAGCTGCTGGAGACGTCCTGTCCTGTGTCACTGAAGAGCGTCGCTGAATCTCTGCTTTTTAAAGGTAAACTGCTTTCTGGGTGTTTCTACTGGTTTTAATCCCCTGGTGTGTTTGTTATGGAGAGGAGGACACCTCTGTGGATAATTCAGCTGCTGGTAAAAACCTGCTGAACGTCTGCTTCATAAGTTATCAGAGAAACAATCAGAACAAAGGTTAGCATCAATCTCAGCTCCAGCTCTTCCCTGAGTCTCTGTCCTCCGTACAGCGTCGCTCAAACACTGACTTTAAATATGAGAATGCTTCATTCAACGGTTAGAATCACCAGGTCTGTTTGATTTCCTGAACCACTCACATTGTTTTGATAGAAAGACTCCTACCAGCAGAAGTTACATACTGTGTGTTTAATGGAAACACACCTTATGAACATGAGTCACAGCAGCTGACTTGGTTCTAATCTTAAACCTGCATGAGGACTGTTCATGGTGAAAAAGAGAGGGAAATTTACTTTTCAGCAACCAATGGCATGAAGAAAGGGGAAGAAACTTTTCTGCTAAATGGAGCAGCTTTGAATATTTGACCTCTAAACAGCTGCCTTTGTTTAAAAAGGCTGTGTCACCTGTGCTTTAGTGTTTCGGTGGAGCTGATATATTCACGGTTTACAGGTGAGTGGAGATGAGCAAAACTGTGACACTTCAAGTACACAAACATCTATATGAGGTATGAGGGACAACTCCAAACCAATAATCTGATACCAGCATAGGGTAAATAAGGTCCATGCAACATGCATGTTTACCGCACACACTCGAGTGTGCAATGAGTAGAAGAGGAATGTCTGGTGTCACGTCATTCTGGTAGAAAGGAAAGATATTCTGCACCGTTAGCACATGTACAAATATAGATTTGACATCTATTGGAATCATTTAGATTAGGGCAAATAAATCCCTCCGACAGAGAGGGATGTAGACGGACTGGTTTTGTTAAATGGAAGCCCTCTGTATTTTTTCAGTGTTGAGGATTTACTGGATTCTTCCTGCAGTAACACAGGAGTATAGGAAGGTACATTACACATGAAGTGTGGATTAGATCTATCTGGATTAAACGGTTGTTGATAATCTCAGTGTGCTGACTGCTGTTGACTTTGGACTGTGGAATGGACTTTTGGCCTGACCAGTCAGGAGGCCTAAGGTTTAAATGTGGCGTTTAATTTGTCTCAAAACTTGCGCACGTAAGAGCTCCGTGTATCACAGAACAGCATCCACGAGACTGGGGAGCGTTTCTACTCACTCAGCCCTCCAACACCAGCTCGCTCGTCAAGTTGAACAAGTTTCGAGACTAATTAAAAACCATATTTGTAGGTGGATTTCTTAACTCTTAGTGTCAAAGGTCCTTGAGGGCTTTGACAGCCTTGGCCAGGTTGCTGTAGAACTCGGCCATGCTGGATGGGAAGAACGAGTCGACCACAGAGCGGGGGAGGAAGCCACCCAGGTCTGTCTGGAAGAAGCTGAACACCTGGGTTTTGTTGGGCTCTCTGGAACAAACACACAAAAGAAACTGTTTACAAAGAGGAGAACGCAAACGTAGTACAGTGAAGATGACGAGGAGCATTTCCTCTGCAAACACGCTGTACTTTTTATGCCTCCGCACCAGCGACAGTCGGAGCCGGAGCAATATTGTTTTCAGGTTGTTCCCCATCCCCTTCCATTCGCGTGGACACGATATCTCACTAAAGCCTTGACGGAACTTCTTGAAATTTGGTAAAAACATTCGTCTGGACTCAAGGACAAAATGATTAGATCTTGGTGGCTAAAGGTCAAAGGTCAAGGTCATGTTGACCTCACAAAATATGATTTTTGGCCTTATGAACTCAATATCTGGAGAACTCTTGAAAGGAATCCCTTCAAATTTGAACTCAAGGATGAACTGATTAGATTTTGGTGGTCAAAGGTCAAAAGTGAAGGTCAGTGTGACCTCACAAAATACTTCTTAGCCATAACTCTAGACTTCCCACAGCAATTTCAATAAAATTTCTCACAAATGTTTGATATTTTCTATGACTTTTGATAAACAGGGACACAACCTGAAACGAGTCTGAGCGGAGGAGGCAGAAAACCACAAGGAGGTGATTCTAGTTTCGTATATGTTTGTTTGTGTGTCAGTGTACTCACCCTGAAATGGGGACACAGATGCAGCCACATGGATGGTTGAATCCTCTTACGTAGCCAGACTGGGGAGGACAGCCCGGGTGACTCACATTGGTGGCTGTATGACATGACACAAAACACACACACGCACATTTGTCAACTTTATACTGATCTTGTGAAGAGTCACATGAGCGCATAAACTAAACCAAGAGCCTGCAGGTTTTCAGTATAAATAGAGCAATTGTTTTTCCTCCTGGGAAATACATTCATTCGCTTTATCACGAAGAGTTACAGGTGAAGTCAGAAGTTTACACACACTTTAGCTAAATACATTTAAACTCAGTTTTGCATAACTCCTGACACTTAATCCTAATAAACATCACCGGTCTCAGGTAGGTTAGGATCACTGCTCCAGTTTCAGAACGTGAAATGTCAGAATAACAGTAAAGAGAATGACTTATTTCAGCTTTTATTCTTTCATCACATTCCCAGCATGTCAGAGGTTTACATACATTTTGTTAGTATTTGGCAGCACTGCCTTTAAACTGTTTAACTTGTGTCAGACCCCCCAACAACATGATGCTGCCACCCCTGTGCTTCACAGTTGGGATGCTGCTCTTCTGTTTACAAGCCTCAACCTTTCTTTTCCAAACACAGCGACGGACATTAGGGTCAAACAGTTCAATTTTAGTTTCATCAGATCACAGGACATTTCTCCAGAGAGTCAGATCTTTGTCTCCATGTGTAGTTTCAACTGTAGTCTGTTTTTTTTTTTTGTTTTTTTTTTTTTAAATGGTGGTTTTGGAGCCGAATCTTCTTCCTTGCTGAGCAGCCTTTCAGGGTATGTTAATATAAGACTCACGGTGTTTAAACTTGTGTTGATTCTCCCATGATGTCAAGCAAAGAGGCTCTAAGTTTGAAGGTAGGCTTTAAAATACCTGCACAGCAATCCTCCAATTAACTCAGATTATGTTAATTAGCCTATCAAAAGCTGTTAAAGCCATGGCATCATTTGCTGAAGGAAGCAGGTTGAATGCACAGTGACCTTAATGTATGAAAACTTCTGACCCACTGGAACTGTGATATGGTGAATTAAAAGTGAAACAATGTGTCTGGAAACAACTGTTGGAAAAATGACTTGTCATGCACTAAATAGATGATGACCTTACTGACTTGACCACATCTGTGGAATGGTTAAAAAGAGTTTTAATGACTTCAACCCAAATGTCTGTAAACTTCTGACTTCAGCTGTAGGTGAGAAGATCAGTATCGATGTCATATCTTAGTTTCCATGATATTTTTGTACTCACCAAGCTGAGATACAGGAATATAGTGACATCAGTGGAAAAATACACAGATCATCTAAACCACTTTCCAAGCAGGAAGTGGGTCTGTACACTGTGAGGGACATTTGGGTCACCCATGACTTTGTTTCTGTCTAACTGTCTGAAAATAGCAGAAATTCCTGTTACTGTACTGTAAAATATTTTTCTTCTTCCTGAAACCCCTCTCATCATCTTAGTATTTATACATTCACCCACAGATTTTATATTGATCCTACACTGTGATGAATTTATTGGCGCCACAACTGACACTATACAGTTTTACAACATGCAGCTCATTAGAAGTGAGGAGTCAGTCAAGAGATAAAATGTGATCCAGTGGTTAATAATTATCATCCATTATACTGAATGGACATTTGATGTCACCTTATTTCCAGGTACTGTATATTATTGCTCTGTGATGTTGAATTAGGTCTAATTCATGTGCGATTGAATGTTACGTTTTAATACTGTGGATGTGACCAATGTGACCCTGACAAAAATAGTTCTTCCAGGCATTTAAGGTCGAGGGTCCGTATTCACAAAGCATTTTATCCTACCACTAAGAGTTCTCCTATGTCGAGCTAACCGTTTTTAACTAAAAGTTAAAATTCCTATTCACAAAGCTGCCGAGACCAATCTTTTACTAAGGAGAAGTGAAACCTCCTGAGCTAAGAGAGCGACTCTGTTGCTACGGCTGATGTCAATTTACACCGACGAGCTCCTTTGCAGGAACCACAGCGATCGGTTGATGATAGACCGTCTGTGCTGGTGAAAACACATGCGCAACATCCCGCAGTAATAATAATAAAAAAAAAAAAAACACTGAGAAATAAACCTAATACAAATGAAATAATAATGGATTTGTCTGGTGATGGTGCAATAATTTTAACATGCTTCCATCTCTGGCAGTGATCAGCAGGTAGACCGACCATGAAGCGGCTTTATTTCTCTGGAGTTGTTGAACATCCAAATGAAATCATATGACTTGATCTATGATGTCGGGTCAGAGCGCAATTATTGTTTGGTCAATAGATCGGCTTTTCTCTGTTGCCAAGTATCGTAGCTTTGCACACTTAATTTCTGCACTGATCTGGTTGTGACGTGGAATGACAGCAGCTCTTTAAGATTCTTTGTGATTTGGTCTTAAGCCGCGATTCCACCGCAGGAACGTTCCCCAGGAACCAGGGAACATTTGAGGAACTATGCACGTTTCCACCGTAGGAACCAGGGGCTAAATTTTAGTTCTGGGGTAACCGATCGACCGAAAATAAAATGCTTTTAGTTCCTGAAAAGAACTAAAAAAGTTCCAGGTAATTTTTGGTTGAAACGAAAGTTAGGAGTCCTCTCAACTCTAACTTCTCCCAGACTTAGGTGCTACTTTTAGCGCTGAGTGGCTTTGTGAATTACTCTTAGTTAGAAAAAGTCCTTAAGTTAGGACTGACATGCCCATTATTTTTTAAGAGTTTCTCCTAAATTGGCAAGTTAGGAACTTTTAGCCTTAAGATGCTTTGTGAGTACAGGCCTTGATTGTTCAGCATTCATTTCCCTGTTTGAGCCTTGTAAACATAAATGGTCATCAATGGATGTTCCCTTCACTTAATTGCTCAGAATCATAAATATCAAAGAACTATTCAATTTTTTTTTTTAGGTATTTATCTACTCGAAAATATTTTTTTATCCCGTTATCTCGAGATGCAGCTTTGTTATGTTGAGATAACGTAATAATCTTCTTGTTATCTCAAGATCACTGATAACAGAGCTTCGTTTTCTCTGGATAACGGAACAATTATCTCGTTAGCTTGAGATAACGCTAACGGATAATGGAGCTTTGTTTTGTTAAGATAACAGGAAAATTGACCCATTATCTTGTGATAACCTCAGTCTACAGCCGCTCTAAAGTTCCTAGGCCATGTAAAACCTTTAGTACCCAGATTGTTAGAGAAACTTGAGTCTCTTCAATAACTTTTCTTCTCAAGACATTTCAATCAAATTGAAATGAAATCTGCTCAGGTATTTTTTTGTGGCATGATAAACCATTCAAAGAAAATCTGATTAACATGTGATGTTGAATCTGTTTAAGTTTGTTCAGACCTGTAGTGTATCCTCAGAATAGAGAAAAAACAAAAAACAAACAGCCTTGCATCAAAGTGAAAACTGTCCCGCCCCGTCTGCATGGCACAATGAATCTTAGAAGTACAAAAGAAACAAGTACAGGAAGAAGAAGAAGAGACAAGAATGGGTCGTTACGCACCATTTGATGAAATGGTGCCATCTTCGTATTGCTTAACTAAAATAACATCTACAAAGTCTCGTGGAGCTATGATACCCATAGCTGCTGAGGGCGTGACTGTTCGGCAGATAGAGATGTCCTGTGCGAGAGTGGGAGACAAGGGAATGTACTCAAAGACTGACTCAAACACAGCTAAAGCAAAAATGGATATCACCTCTAGTATCACATGTATGCATTTAAAGCTGCACTGGGAAAGACTTTCATTTTAGAACAACATATGTGGATTTGTCCTAATTTACCAAATTGAGTAGGCTGGGAATGGTAATTGGTGAGACAAGATAGGAAGTTAGTATCTTTTGGTATGAAGCCTCAGTGACCAGTTGTGTTACTAAGCCATGAGGCATGTAAGCAGTTTGATGATATCACAACACTTGATTTCTGGGTATTGCGGGTCAAAGTTACAGTTTCCAAACACGTTATCTGCCATGTGAAGGTACTGGTATGTTTAGACACCGAGTGCAGCTTTAAAGCAATTCAGACAATCTTTGATGGAAATCATAAGAAATGTGTCTACTGTATGGAGAGACGACTGGGTTAACTAGTACAGGACGATAATGACAAAACATCAAAGTAACACACCTCTGTGATTTGTTCTAACAGCTCAAACTTTTTCACATTGTTGTCCCATTTGACTCTGTGCCCATTGGGTACTGGTTTCAGGCACTCCCACACTTTCTCCAGGCTGCCGCTGACGATTCCCTCGCCCCTGTAACTGCAGAGGAAGCCAGATGACAGGACACAGTCAGGACAGCACTGCAGATTATTAAGGCGTGACTCTGCTCTAAATTAGATTCATACATTCTTGGAAAGGCAAATTGCTTAACATCTGCAAACAGACAAACAGTCCTACTCTACACACCATATGTTTCAAGCTCTGGGCGGTTTTTTACACCATATTTTCCGTAAATATATATAATACACAACTTATTATTGAGAAGAAAATATCATGGAGGCAGAAAAGAGTAGTGTCACTCTACTGCAATAACTGAGGTTTTCATGCAGTGGCCTAATCTGTCCTGATCCAAATTAATAAAAGTCGCAAGTGACTTGTTCTGATGTCTTGTGATTTTTAAATGCATCCATGAGTGTGTGGTGTACTGTGCAAGGCACCTGGAGTTTCATAATAATAAATAACTGAATTATAAATCATGATTTAGTCTGATGCCATGAGTGGAAGAGCAATGGGGCCATGAGACTGTAACCGTCCGTCTGTAATTTGACTGGATGTTTTGTCACTTTTCCAGGACTGCACAAAATTCCAAACGTCAGAAGTAGCACTACACTGTACATTTTTCTACATTTCTGACATGGTCAACCAAAGGGACTTTCAACTCACAGCTAATAATGCTTTTAAGATAAAGAAAATGCCAGTAATGCAATATTATATATTATTGTCCCATATTAAATAAAAAGCAGAGTCGGACAAAGTCAACAGCTCCATTACTGGAGTCAGAGTATAGATCCTCCTGGTCAAATATGACTGAAACAACCCACCTGCCTTTTTTAGTCAGTGATGAAGTTTGGTATGGTAAACACAGCAAACATTTCAAACTAAATGAATCTTTCTTTATTTGTAAACCTTCAAAACACAATCAGATCAGAACCATGGTCTCTGGTGAGGAAGCCTCATCTTTATCAAACGTCGCCACCGGTTCAAACATGACTGACAGTGGAGGAGTTGGCTGTGATTGTTTTTTCTCCTGTGACGAACACAGTGTATGGCCTATCACATTTTCAAAATAAAATAAAAATTCATTCAACTGAATAAACACTTTGCTTCAAAGTAAGAGTACTTCATAGAAATGTAGAGGAGTCAAAAGTACAATAAGTGTCTTTTAAGTCTTTTAAGTAAGTCACAAGTTTCTAAAATAAAATAATACCCAAGTAAAGTACAGATACTTAAAAAAAAAAGTAAATCTACTTAGTTAGCATCCGCCCCCCATAAGATAATAATGAGTGCCGGCATTTTCTTCATCTTGTTGAGTCAGGTACGAGTTTTCAGGATGTGGAGCTGTGCACACTGCCACCGTTTTTTTTGTTTTGAATAATATTTTTACAATGTTGTGTAAAAGCTTAAATAGCACCAGTGATAAGCTCACTACAAACTCACCACCTCTACCACAAGTTGTTTCCTGGCAAATATCTTGCTTTTCATTTCATCAGTACAGTTTTTGTTACCATCCTGTGTAGGACAGGTAGTGTTATAAAGAAGTGGTCACAGTTGCAGGCACAAGGCCTGACTGTTATTCTTATCCTTCTGTTAACACTTACACCTCAGCGGTGTGTTTTTCTGGAGTTTAATACATGCATTTCATCAACGTTCATTTGTTAGGGAAATCTGAACTATATGAGAAAGTAAAAAAGAAAGTTGAGGTTTCTCACACATTCCCAGGGAACTCTGACGAGGGACGCCAAGACACAACCACGTCGTTCTGCCAAATAAAAACAGCAGATTTACAGTGAGCAACATTTGCCTTTGTGTAATGAATGGCCCTGGTACATGCCGTTTCCTCTGACACACTACACATTTCGTGACCGGCTGTCTGTCACACACAGAATCTGATATTGCCTGTTTACTTTGGAATTCACTGCCCTCCTGTGGCTTGTGTCTGCTGCTTCTGGAAGCTAGCTTGACTTCCAGCCGTTTGCATCCATCAATACCTGTCACTTCCATGGGCGTGGCAGTGTCCCGTTGACAAAGGCTGGGGCTTGTCAGGCAGGGGAGAGAGCAGCATTAAGAGGTAGCAGTAACAGTAAATGAGCAAATTTCACCGGGACTCATCTTCTCGAATCGGTTCAATCACCTTGGTCAACGTGTGATGATGAGGAGTTATGGTTGGTTCTTTGCTCTGCTCGCCTATCTGTAAAAGTTGCTGTACGCCACAGACTGTCAGTGTTGATGTGTGGCTGAACGAATTCTGACAATACATGAAATAAGGAAGGATACGTTGAACTCCGAAGGTATTCCGAAAGTAAACTTTGCAGCAGATTAACACTGGGTAGTTCCTCCCTGTGTTCACAAAACAACGTCAGTTCTTTGTGACATGGATTCCACAAGGTGTTGCAAACATTCCTGCTCCATGTTGACATGATCATTGCGTCACATTAATTCTGCAGATTTATCAGCTGCACATTCATGTTGCCAACCTCCTGTTTTACCACATCACAAAGGTGTTCTACTGGATTCAGGTCTGGAGACTGGGGGGGGGTCACTGAAGTTCACTGAGCTCACTGTCATGTTGATTACACCAGTTTGAGACATGGAGCATGATCCTGCTGGAAGGAGCCATTAGAAGATGGTGAACTGTGGCCATGAAGGATGAACATGGTCAGCAACAATAACCAGACTGAAAAATTAGGACCATGATTGATTGGTGTTAGGAAGAAAACACTCCCCACACCATCACACCCTCCACCACCAGCCTGGACTGTTGACACAAGGCAAGTTGGATCCATGGATTCAGACTCTGACTCTACCATCTGCTGCCTCAGCACAAATCCAGATCCATCAGACCAGGTCTTCAGCTGTCCAGTGTTGGTGAGTCTGTGTCCACTGCAGCCTCGGGTTTCTGTTCTTGGTGACAGGAAGTGGAACCTGACGTTGTCTTCTGCTGTTGTAGGTTGTACGTGTTGTTCACTCTGAAGCTTCTCTGCTCAGTACAGTTGTAAAGAGTGGTTATCTGAGTGATTGTAGTCTTTCTGTCAGCTCCAACCAGAATGTCCATTCTCCTCCGACATCAACAACAACCTGTATCTGTATGACTTCATGCACTGCACTGCTGGCACATGATTGGCTGATGGGATAAAGGCATGAATAAGGAGGTGTACAAGTGTTCCTAATAAAGTGCTCAATGACTGTATGTTCAAAACTGGTTAAGCTATACTAAAAACTTAAAAATAACTGTAAATACAACCACAATTATACTAATCTTCTAAATCTAAACCGAATATTATGGGTCAAATAGAAATGAGCAGCATATTCATGTATTATGTTGACATGACAAACAGAAATACTGCATTTTGCAAAGAACAGTGGTGACAAGCAGGCCCTCCCAACCACCATCACTGAAAGACAGTCAGTGTCTAAAAGCTCCTGAGTGTCAACAAATGCCAAAAACTATGGACTCAGTAAAAGATGTCTTCTGTGTTTAATTCTGTTATTCTGTCAGTCCCCGGTGTCTGAGAGCATTTTATCGCTCTGGTATATCTAGTAATGCAAGTGTTTTACTTCTAAAGCCTGTATTTTGGAAGTTGTTCATACTTCTATTGATTGAATGGTGCATTTGATTACAGTTAAAACCAACAGCAACTAGGGGAGCCCGGGGATGGTTGTAACATGAGTCAGTTGTAACACTTCCAATTTCTCCTATCAGGAACAAGTTACAAATCAACTGATTCACTCTATATCTGCTCTATTTAGTCCTTAATTTAGAAGGAAAGAAATTAGCACTGCATGCTTTGTAGGTTAACTCTTCATACTCATGTCATGTTTATTGTTAGTATATGTAGATATTTTCATGCATGTTGTCAGTGCTAATGTAATTTAGCTGCTGGCTGTAAGTTAAGCTAGTTCATGGCTCCAAGAGAGAGACACACAAATGTTCAACTGTGGAATCTGGTGAACATTTGCACATTTTGTTCAAATGTCTTATCACTACTATGACTGACAGTAACTAACATATTTGGCACACACACACTCCAATTATGTTTAAAATTGTGTTGAATGAAAATCTTTCAATATCAAGTTTTTGTCATGATCCTTATGTTATAATGTTACATTTCACTTCAGGGTATGTCACAACTAATCTGGACTATGGAGTGAAATGTAACATTTGTTTGAGAATAAACCAGACATGTTCTGTGTTGCAGAGATAATACCTACTCCAGTTAATAGCAGACACATGGAACTAGTTAGTGCTAAATTTTGAATGCACTGGCTTAAAAGATACAGACAGAAATGTCGAAAACATTCCAACCATCCCCAGTCTCCCTTAACTGTAAATACTGTCTTTCTTAAAATTAGCTTGGTGTTATTTGGGGCCAAGTTGAAGAGTTAAGTCTCAAGTTTTGAATCAGCTTTTAAACCTTTAACGTCAGGTAGGCAACATCAAGTCACATTGTCATCAGAGAATCTGCCTGCTGGTTCTCTACACCAAAGAACGGCATGTTGAAGGGCAAGAGGATACAAATCGTACAATTTAGTATCATACAATACCAAGAAACATTTACCGATTTCTTGCAGACTTTCCATCCGGACTCATCCCTCTTGTAGCTCAGCAAGCAGTCAGCCACTGTCTTCGCTTTATGTTCATAATCCATGATAGTTGGTAAAAGTTAACGTTACCTTTGCTAACCTAATTCACTTTGCGGAGTAGCTGTCGTTAAAGCAGCTAAGTGGTCGACACACGCAACTGTTATTTCTCAGTTCCACAGAAACTCGAAGCCACACTGTAGCTGAACTATGTCACGCAACTTCATTAGCAAAAAGTACCTAGTGTTATAAAGTCGACCAAACCCTGGTCAGGTGAGCGTGAACCGCCAAAGCTAGTGTTAGCCAAAATGAATGAAACGTGCTATGCAAAGACGCATCGTTTACTAACATGCAGCTAGCTCGCTTCGAGGTTACGTAGCCTACGTGGATAAAAAACGGCATCCACAACTGTCAAGTACTGGGAACTGAAAACCTTTAACTGCCCTTAGACTACACAACGGCCCCCATCAGTCTCAGCTGAGACATTAAAATCCAAAAGTAGTTGAATGAATTTACTGAACGAGGAGAATTGCCTGCTAAAGATGTCAAACCAACCAGAAAAAATACCCTTCCGGCTATGGCATTCAAAATAAAACACGTGTTCACAAATGTAGGTGTCTGTGATCATGTACCATGTGCCGTAATACCATTTTCTGTATATTTTCAATAGCATTCGGATATTTAATCAAATATTATGCTAGTAGTTTGAGCACACCGACATTTTTAATGAAGCCACAAGTTTCACATATTTTATTTTGAAGGCAAAACCGCCCGACTCTTTCTTGTAATCTGGTTTGCTTCACTCACCTGCTGTTGGATCCTTGCTTGATGCAGCAAAGCAAGCTGGGAATTGTAGTAGTCACTTCAATCCAGATGTTTATTCAGAGTACAAGACTGATGAGTTTTTATAGAGATGATTTTATTGTGACTGAAGTGTAATTATTCAAGCTGTACAACTTTTAATAGTTTACGTTACACTGATAGTCAATGTCATGTTTTATTGTGATACACATTGCTACAATAACTCATAATTAGCTGACACAGCCGTTTCAAAATGATACAAGACCACACATATGGGACACACATTTATAATAATATACTTTCTGTGCTTTCAATGCAATGTATCAACTCTTATTGGGATGTATATATATATATTTGTACAGAGAGAGAGAGAGAGAGAATCATTTTAGCAGAATACATCATTTTAGCAAAGATGTCATACATTGGAACAGACCAGGTCATTTGACTCAGTGACATTTAGATCAAAGCTGGTTTTTGACTTCTTTTTGGCCAGCTTTTCTTGCTTCGCATCAGACTTGAGATAACGCTCCTTATTGTGGATAACCTGAATGTACTGGTCAGTGCTACTGTTCTGTTGGTCACTGCTGGAGGCCAGGGAGGCCGAGTCTGACTCGGTCAGAGGGGTCTCCAGCTTCGGTCTCGTCTTGGGCTTCACATAAGATTCCATGTGCCTGGTCCTAGCTGGGGACTGACAGTATCTTCCTGGGGAATGGATGTGATGCCTGGTTCGCACAAGAAGAGGATCTGTTCCTCTCACACTGGCCTGGGACCGGGCATGTGATTCCAAATCCCCCCAGTCTATTTCTCCTTCACCATCCTCCTCTCCATCCTCTTCCTGTGCTCCATATCTTCCTCGAGCTGCATGGCTGTCTTTCGCCATGGACACGTGGCTTTCTAAACGGTCACCGATGTAGAAGTGTGCTGGTTGATGGAGATCAGAGAGGGAACGGGGCCGATGAGCCTTCCCTAGTGACACCCTTCTCCTGCCTTTTCCTTCTTCTTCCTCCTCTTCCTCTTCACTCAGATGCTGCTGTGATGGGTGGGACCGGTGAGGATGCGGTTGGTGGTGGTGAGTGGTGCGGGGTGTGTAGCGTTTGACATTGCATGGGTACAGCTCCAGGATCTCTGCAGGCTCCTCCATGAGGTAATGGCGTGGGATCCGAGTGGCTGAGCGCAGCAGCTTCTTCCTGGGCTCATGCTCATTGACAATCACGTAGCGAGTAGTTTGACCACGCCGTCCTCCATAGTTCTGTGCAGCGATGAACCCAGCAGCTTCGACGGGGTGTATGGAGCGTATGGTCTTCCTGTACAGGGGGTCAGAGTGGATGTTGTCAGAATAGCGAGCTGGGGGATTGTACGCCATGTGATGGTAGGACTTGGACCTGCAGGTTCCACTAGGGCCACTAAGAAATGGTGGGGGCCTGTATGAGAAAGGACAACACATAAGAATCAGCTTATGTAACATTATTGTCTGTATATTATTGCATAATATTAAATATAACGTTAAAAAGCATGGACTGATTTGAAATGTCTGCACTCCAGTGGCACAAAGCAGACATGTTAGCTGTGATTGATAATTAAACAGGTTGGCTAACAAATGCTGAAATGAATGAGCAATGGCTGCACAGAAGCTAAAGAAAACAAAAAAAAAAAAAAAAAAACCTTTGGCATGAATTGTATATTGGTCAGTGATGATGTAATGTAGATGCAGTTTGAACAAACATGGTCTTAAACATGCAAAAACTACCAGTATAGTACTTTAAAGCCAAACTGCAGCATGTTTAAATTTGACCTTTTCATGCCAAAAAAAACATTCACATAACTTACAAGTACTCAGAGCTTCCCAAAGAATATCATTCTTGTGAGGATGGAAAAGAAACTGAGACAGCATTTAGAAAACTGTCCACTGAAACCCACGTTAGTGCTAAAGTAGGCACAAGTAGGACTAACAAATACTACAGACCATAATCACAACTCTTTAAAAGAGTGCAATTTTCAAATCACAGGGGCCAGTGCAGTTATGACTTGGATTAACATTATTAACAGTCTTAACAAGCTGTTAGAGTGAAAGGTTTAGATTCGGCAGCCATAGTTACAACTGTCACTGATAAATTAAGTCAACTGAAGGTGTTGCAGCTGGTAATAAAACTGCCCTATATTCATTATGTAAGAGGTAATCTGTTGTTCAAAGTCAACCTGCTTGGCTAAACCAACATATTAGTGCATGTAAAACCTGTTAGGTATATGGTCCAGCCGGTGTTTGGGCAGTATGGTCACTGTTGGACTTCTGACAGATCCAGCCGCACTTCCTCTGTTCAGGTCCGCCCTGGATGCCGATCGGGTGATGGTGCGGATGCTGTTTCCACGACGAACGGGAGACTGAAAGTTTGTGACACTGCCGTTCCGTCGAGGAGATGGAGTGTGGACAGAGGCCTCCTGGCTCGTGATGTCGCTCTCCTGCTGATCCAGCTTTTTGTCCACCGCAGCCTCTGTAACCTGTAATCTTGCTAAGGGAGAGAAGTCAGACGTATCAGATAGATTCCAGTTCGTCCATGTTAATTATGATTCTTTGATGCACACAAAAGTTAGTCATGAAGTTCCACAAGGTTCTGTGGACTGATACTTTTCACCTTATATATGTTTCCTTACAATATCAGGAAGCACCACATACATTTCCATAGTTATGCAGTTGACACACAGCTGTACTTATCCATGAAACCCGATATAACTGATCAGGTGATCAAACTTTAGGAATGTCTCACAGACATAAAGACCTGGATCCTGTTTTTTTTAAAAATACTAAACTACTTCTACTGTAAGGAACCATGGAGTCATTTTTGACCTTTTACCTCACACAAGTCAAAAAGATGATGAAAAACTGGTCAATGCTTTTGTTATTTCTAGACTGGATTACTGTTCCATGATACAACTCCAGATGCAACACATTGCCAGTGATGAACCCGGGTGAGTGCACAACTCATTCTACCTCCTTAGCCACAGCCACCCGATTAAGATTAGTCTCTCTCTGTCTCTATTTATTTGGCACACTGTATATCATTAACTGTGTGTCTTTTCTCTCCTGTAGAATTTGTTCTCCTCTCATTAAGCAAGTATCTCTGACTCTGAATCTGCAGCATCCAGAACTGACACTACTACTCACTATTATCATTGTCATTATTAGTCTTAAATACACATCCCACATTAAATTGAAATGAATTGAATTGAATTGAATTGAATTGAATTGAGTTATTTCAATAAATAATGGAGCACATACAGGAACCTGACAAAACACCAGAAATACCTGCAGCCATCTGGAAGACTTTCTTCTTGTCGTCAGTCCGCTCCTAAAGAGATTGAAGGAAAGTTCCACCTTTAGAAACACTGAGACCATTAGATATTGTTGTCTGTCAGTTCAGGACTGTGTCTAAGGTTATTTTCAATCTTTATCTTTTATCCACAACAGCGGGGGCCAGCCCTATAATCTGTCTATAAAATGTCCCTCACTGACTGACTGACTGACTGACTGACTGACTGATCATATTTCCACCACTGAGTTGAAGTTTCTGGATCAAACAGGTTCTATTAGGCGGTGTTTACATCTTAGCACATTGTCTCTAGATTCTCAAACAGACTGGGTATAAACTTGGTTCAGGTCTGGACTGTGTATGAATGCTGACCAGGGGCTTAGGGCTACACCTCTTGTTACTGATAGTTTACTGAGCTGCTTTGGTTTTCCGGCTGCTCGGGAACTGCAGGGAGGAGAAAGGACGCTTCAAATACACTGAGCCTCGCCTCCATTACAGCAAATAAACTACTTTCATTCCATGTATCATTATTACTAAAGGAGGCAGAGGAAGAACTAAACATAAGACACACCGAGCTGAGAGAGCAGGAGAGAGGGAGAGAGAGAGAGAAGTCATCGGTAACTGCTAAAGAAACTAGCAGATCTGAATAACACATAAACAACAGAAACACCAGCAACTGGAAATGAGACAATACTCTTAATGCAGCACTAAAATAAAAGCCCTGTTAAGAAATAAGGGCCACAGAGGGGCTTTAAATTTGAAACAATTACACAGTGTTGAGTTTGTATTAAAATGTAGGGATGTTAATAATTAACCATTTAACCGTTAACCCACAATAAGAATTCTGACCGATTAATACTATCAGTTTAACAATAAAAAAGTATACATATATATATATATATATATATATATGTATGTGTGTATATATCAGGCACATATCAGGCACTATCTCTGCATTCCTGGGACATCAGTACCAGGAATCAGTATTCTACTCTGCCTGGGTCTCATAGTTAACAGACTGTGCATCAGACTAACCCCACAGCCTGTCAACATGCTATTTCTGAACAAAAACCAGTAGACAAGCTGTCCGCTATGCTGAGGACTGAGGAAGGCCTGACCTGTTTATTTTATTTTGAGTTCTGAATAACATGACTACAAGTTTATGTTTTGTTCAACTGTTGGCTCTTTTTGATCATTAATTAGCCAAGAGGAGGAGGAGGAGGAGGAGGGGGAGGAGGAGGAGGGGGAGGAGGAGGAGGAGGAGGAGGAGGAGGAGGAGGAGGAGGGGGAGGAGGTTTTCCTAACAGCACTCTCAGCTCAAACCCTTTCTTATAGAAAAAAAAACATTTGCTGTATTGGTTTTTTTTCAAAGGGTCACAGACACTCGTTCATTCTAAATGGTACATTTTAATCTTGTCGGTTAACAGTTAATGAGCGGTTAATGAGCGTCAGCTACCGGTCAGAAAAAAAAATTCAAAATGAGCATCCCTACATGTAATCCAGTAACCTGAATACCAGGCTTCATAGTAAATACAGCTAAAATCAAAGCTCAGTCTTTGTCTTTGATGTGTTTGGTGATTTTGTCAGAAGACGCAGTTATAAAATCAGGATTTGACTATAGGCAGTCCAGACATATACTAGGTTTTGACCTAGTCTTCTTTTAACTGTAAATTATATCCTGTATCACTGTTTTGTACCCATAAATATCTCTACATGCTAAAGGCTGGTCAGTTGAACTTTTTGTTCAACCAATTAACTACCTCCTTTAAATTGTCTGCTTACACACTCAGGACTGTTGTGGAGAGATGCATCTCGGACAATACCAACCATCCTCTCCACAACATTCTGGCAGGACAGAGAAGCAGCTACAGCTGCAGCAAACGTCTCATCTCACTGCAGAACAGAGAGGTTCAGGAGATCCTTTGTTCCCATTGCCATCAGGCTATACAACACCTCAGCCAGAGGAAGTGGACTAATCTAATTATTATTGTTCATTTGTTATTAACTGTTTATTATTATTATTATTATTATTATTATTATTATTATTATTATCAACAATGAGCTAATGGACACATTAATTTCCCCTAGGGGATAAATAAAGTATCTATCTATCTATCTCTCTATATCTCTATCTATCTATCTATCTATCTATCTATCTATCTATCTATCTATCTATCTATCTACTTAATGCAAATGAGTTGTAAATGAGAAACATGTTGACATATTTTTGATTCAGTCCTACTAACTATAACTCTAGGAGTGACTCATCAGAAACTCACAGTCTGGAGTTGCATCCTCAGCTGGTTGTTGGTGAATTTGAGGGATCTGGCAATGGCCTGGAGATAGTATATCAGCATGCTGAAACACACAAGGACAATTCAAAAGTCAAGGTGGCATGTTGATTTGTAGATGTGTGCATATACGTATGTGTGTGTGTGTGTGTGTGTGTGTGTGTGTGTGTGTGTGTGCGCGCACGCGTGTGTGCGTGCGCAGTCTTACAACAGCAGCAGCAGTGCTGGCAGCACTACAACAGGGCTGGTAATGTAACTCATCACTTTACTGAACCACAGGGGGAAGTCATTGGCCACTGTCTCAGAGATGATGTCATAGATCTTCTCTTGGCCACTGAAACACATATTTAAATACTTTTATTCATGTTAACATCTAAACAATATAAACACAACCAGGCACAAGGGTGTAGGTAGCAGCTCCACTGTTAATTACACAAACACACAAACAGCAATATCTAGCAAGTTTCCTGGGCATCACCAACTTGTCACATTACCTTGACTGCCAAATACAAACACAAGTAGCCTGCATTCATATCCAAGCTGAAATACCACATAAGCTGAAGGCTAGTAACGTTTGAACTAAGTGAGAAAAACCTTCCTAAGAACAGCCTGCTTCCAAAACAGACAGCTGTCTGTTTCACATTTAAAAACACATTTAAAAGTCCATTGCACAGCTTGAAGGACACAGTAGACACAACTTGGGAATGCCTACAAATTCCCACTGAAAAGGTCCTTGACTACCTACGCAATTAATTTGTTAAACCCTTGTACAGTATACACTACATCATTTTGTACACTGTAGCAATTTGTTCAGTTACATAATATTCATGTGTGTGATGTAAGCAATGAGCAACTCTTACAAAAATGCAGATTGAAATGCAAGGTTGAAAGTAGACACACAGACCTTGAATATTGCTTTGGGTTCATTCATAAATTAATGAAAATGTGGGGGACACATCAACCAAATCTAGACTAAGAGGAAGAACATTTCAAGTGATGCTTATCAATGTGCAGTATACCTGTTAAAATTCAACAGATATAATTTAAAAGTGTTGTACAGCAGCTTAAAGGTGCTGGATAGGTTATGATGGGGCCATGTTAACAATTTCCTGGTCTTTCTGCTAAGCTAGGCTAAATGAGACATCCTTGGACGTATTATGTTTGCCCCAGAGATTTTATATATTTATATAAGATATTAATATCTTTGATCTGATTGATTGATCTTTGATCTGATTGATTGATCTTTGATCTGATTGATTGATATCTTTTCAGTGAGTTGGAATGAAGACAAGTTGTGAAATGTGTGAGTCAAGTTAATGTCTGCTGCTGATATGAGGCCAGAAAGAAACTCACTTCTGTCTTTCATTTTCATCGCAGTAAATAAATGTGTACTGTACAAAAACCTTAAACAACAGACATCTTTTGATACGATCTAAGCGGTGTCTTTACCTGAATGGTCCACAGTGCTGGGACGGTCTGTACCTGACTATGGCAAAGATGGTGGGCAGCATACACAGAAACAGCATGAACAGCAGCATGGCCAGGTAGAAATTGTTTGATCTGAAAAAAAGGCGATGCAATCAAAGCAATGGAAGTGTTAAAATGAACAATTGTATTATATATATATATTCCTGTCCGTTTTCAAACCTGCTGCTTTTATAGTTCTGCTGAACAATTCAGCAAAACACAGCTGAAAATTCAAGTTCATACGAAAAACATTTAATTACAGAATATTTGTAAAATCATTCACCCCATTCATCTACTTCAGATAACTTGTGTTGCTAGGCTGTCATGATTCCTGTTCAAGCCCTGTTTATTTTTACCATTCTGCCCATCTCCTGACCCTCTCCCTCCACCCCCCCATCCCATTCTCAGCCGACCGACTCCCCAGTCCCACCTTCTCGCCTGTCTCTCATTCCCTAACCACTCAGTCCACCTCCACCTCCACCTCCACCTCCACCTCCCCTGTTTCCCATTCCATTATCAGCTCACAGTATATACACCAGCTGTCTTTACCCAGTCATTTACCAGATTGTTGTGTAGTTTACAGTGATGATTCATGTGGGTTCACCACTGTTAAGGCAAGTTTAATCATACAGCACCATTCAGACACAAGGCAGTTCAAAGTGCTTTACAAAGGCATGGAAATACATTAAAAATAGAACATTAAGATGACATTAAAATAGCTTTTAAAAACACTAAGAAGTAATTTGAATAAATACAAATAAAAATATCTAAATACATAAGATCAGGTAGGAAGACTAAACAGATGTAATGTATGTGATTTACTGGTGAGCTGCAGCAAATAGCAATGTTTGAGGAGCAGAGAAACTAATAGCTTCTTCACCTTGTTTGGTTCTGATTCTGGGAACACTGAGTAAACCTGTCCCACATCACCTGAGGGGTCTGGATGCTTCATAACCTACAAGTTGGTCATAGATGTGTTTAGGCCCAAGACCATTTTTTAAACTTTTAAAATCTTTTTTTGACACACAGGAAGCCAGAGCAGTGATTTAGGGAGCTGTGTGATGTGCTCCACTCTGGCAGACGCATTCTAGATGATTTTATCAATCAGCTTATCAGATGGGCATGATGATGTAGTGGTAAGCACTGTCGCCTCACAGCAAGACGGTTCTTGGTTCAAACCCTGGGCCTGGCTGTGGGAGTTTGCATGTTCTCCCTGTGCCTGCGTAGGTTCTCTCTCGGTACTCCAGCTTCCGCCCACAGTCCAAAGACATGCCTCTTAGGTTTAATGGTGACTCTAAAGTGCCCATAGGTGTGAATGTGTGTCTTTATATGTCCCTGTGATAGACTGGCTACCTGTCCAGGGTATACCCTGCCCTCGCCCTATGTCAGCTGATGAAAATGTTCATCAGTGCAGGTTTAAGTTCAGACTCATCAAGTCTTGTGTTTCATCCATGAGATTTTGACCATGGGATTTTGCACCGTGTCTGAAACGTCATGCCATGATGTAAAATCTCAGATTTTCATGTTGTCAAAAGAAAATAAAGTTTTGTGATCCTTGTTCAGTGTTGAAATGCCAGTGCACTGGGGAGTCCCATCCCTTGCTTCACCTGCTGCTCTCATGAATGTGCTGCCAGGGGCGCCTTAACATTACTGTAGGTCCCGGGGGCTATGGATGTTTTGGATGCCCCCCCCCACCCGACCCAGTGCAAATAATTGTGTTGGGCTGAAGATATGGATGGAATAATTCATCAAATCACTGAACGGAGCACCACAAGCATGTCGTTCCACATAACACCGAGAGGGGCTTAATCCATTTGTTGCCACTGCATTCTGACAGCAATACTTCTGACAGGACTGTGCTCCCATGCTGCTCCCAGCAGCAGGATCGGCACCTTGGAGAGTGTCACGGTGCACAGTCCTGACAAACACAGGTCCGGCAAGGTCAGAGCTCCAGCAACACCTGCCGTACATGGACGTTTGGCTTGTGGCCCTCCTCAGGGTCATCACAGAACATATAACAAGTAACATTTAAATAAAATAGGTGTAACACAGAAAAATATAAAACAGCCAATCATATGTGAACATATGAACACACATATCTGCCTATGGAGCTTCATCAAAGGTGGGTTGGGCCTTTGGTCATGTGGCTTCAGGCCAATCATTGTGTCAGGCTGGTGGGCAATGTCCAACAGAGGACATGGGTGCCACCATGTTTAGTTCATAGCCTGGGGAAGTGCAGCTAAAGGGTGGAACTAAATGTGTCCATTTGATGTGGCAGAGCACCACAGTCACTCACTAAACAATCCCCATGAAGCCCCACCGCCGCATGTTTTCACTGAGACACTCACAAAGTTAATAGTTAAAACAGTAATGTATTGTCATGTTGGGTGTGATGCTCTTGTGTGTGTGTGTGTGTAATGAACATTATTCAGCTTTGACCAGTGCATTACTACCTGAGAGAGGCAGCAACCAACTGGCAAACAATTCACCCATTTTAGCTGCTGCATTTCTCATTTGAAGGCAGCAACATGAGATGACTCCAGTGATGCTAAAAAAAATCCAGATTATCACCAACAGAAATATTGTCAGTGTTAAATACATTCAAGTGTCCCAGCACTCCTTAATTATGAGTAGGAGATGTAAAAAAAAAAAAAAAAAGCTTTATTATTACTATCTCTCTCCTCTCCAGCAGAAATGCATTTAATGGCTCACATGAAGTGTGCATGTGTATGTGTGTGTGTGTGTGTGTGTGTGTGTGTGTGTGTATGTGTGTGTGTGTGTGTGTGTGTGTGTGTGTGTGTGTGTGTGTGTGTGTGTGTGCGTGTGTGTGTGTGTATGGCTGCCTGGATTTTCCACCACATCTGGGAGTGACTGATAAGGACTGAAAGAGGCAATGACAGCCTTGTTACATAAATCAGAGTGGGCTGAATGCCTTAGGCCTGTATGTGTGTGTGTGTATGTATAGGAAGATGTAGGACTACACACTGATTTGTCACAATCACAGCAGAGCAGGAAAATGAAAAGGGATGACAAAAAATAGTTACAAAACGACTATTGATATGTGTATGCGTATTAAGAGCAGTGATGATGCAGTTTCATCTTTGTCAAATGGAGGATCACATGCACAGAGTGTGTCCTTTTGTTCTGAGTGTGTGTGAGAGCAAAGATTTCTATGTATCCTCCTCTGTGCATGTGTGTATGATTATGCCTGTCTTTTAACTTTTAGTTTTAAGCTACAGTGCATTCAGAAAGTATTCAATCTTTTCACATTATGTCATGTTGCAGTCTAATGCAAAAATAAAAGCATATTTATATATCTTATATTTTATCAATCTTACATTGAATAACGCATAATGACAAAGTGAAAACATAAAACTTAGAAATGTTTTGCAAATGTATTAAAAAAGGAAAAACTGAAATATTCCATTGACCTTGAGTATTCACTCAACCAGGACTCTTCCTAGATGAGCCAATCCAAGCATCAACGTCTGAAGCTGAAAACTGATGCCAACACTGAAGAAGCAAAACCTGCAGTTCCTCTAACGACCACTAGAGTCTGGCTCCAACAGTGATTCAGTCCCCATAGACTGCCATGTTAAAATGTCAAATTTTAACAGAAATAAACATGTTAACAGCCTGGTACAAAAAACAAAAACTGTTTATTTCACTCACCTGTTTACATTTCAGTAGGGATTTATGTAGGTCTAGAATTGAGGGCGTGGCCTCTTTGAGTGACAGGTGGGTGACTGTATGCTTGTCACAAACTGGTATGCATGGTATGGTAAATCTCAGCTCCACACATGCCACACCTTTGGATTAGCTGGGAGTAAGGGTTTTTCCTCCAGACATGACGCTTAGAACTGAGGCCAAACAGGTCAGTCCTGGTTTCATCATACCAGAGAATCTGGTTTCTCACAGTCTCAGAGTCCTTTGGCTGCTCCTTTGAAAACTTCTTTAGTCTAGAGGAGTCATGGTTGTTCCAGACTTATTCATGTCAGAATGATAGAGACCATTGTTCTTCTCAGGAATCTTCAATGCAGCAGAAATGTTGTTCAGCCTGGACACAGTCCTGTCTCTGAGCTCTGCAGCAGCTCCTTCCTCATCATGGTCTCTGCTCTGATCTGCATCATCAGCTGTGAGACCTGATATAGACAGACGTGTGTCTTTACACATCATGTCCAATCAGCTGAGTTTACCACAGGTGGACTCCAGTCAAGGTGTAGAAACATCTCAGAGATGATCATGAAAAATTGGCTAAATTTCAATAGTCATAGCAAAGTGTCTGAATACCTATGTCAATGTGACATTTCCGTTTTTTCCTTTTTGATGATTTAGCAAAAAATTCTAAAATTCTGTTTTTATATTATGTGAGTATATATAAATATGTTGTCTACTGCTGTAAGACCTGAATTTCCCTTCTGGTCTTCAATACAGGCATATCTAGTTTTATCTTATAGATGTATTTGTAATACATCTGTTTTTCACCCATCAATCAGCTACACCACTTATCCATTAAGGGTCACGGGGGGGGGGGCTGGAGCCAATCCCAGCTGACATTGGGCGAGGGCGGGGTACACCCTGGACAGGTCGCTAGTCTATCACAGAGCTGACATATAGAGACAAACAACCATTCACGCTCACATTCAACAATTAACCTGAAGGTCTTTGGACTGTGGCAGGAGGCTGGAGCACCCAGAGAGAACCCACACAGACACGAGGAGAACATACACACTCCACAGAGAAATGCACCAGGCGGTCAGCAGGTTGGAACCATGTGAGGCCACAGTGCTAAACATGCACCACCATGCCGCCCTCTGTACTCTTTCACAGCTATAACAATACATAAAGCAGACAGACTGCCAGTGTCTCACTATTTGACTGTATTTGCTGATATTGTTGCATTTATCTGAATGATGGTCAGTGATTAGCACTTTGCTGGTGGAGAGAACGCCAAGAGGGTGCAAAGCTGTCATCAAAGCAAAAGGTGGCTAGTTTGAAGAATCTAAAATATGAACCATTTTGCTTTGTTTACACTTTCTTTGTTTACTTCATAATTCCATGTGTGTTATTTCCTAAATGTGATGCCTTCAGCATTGTTCTACAATGTAGAAAATAATAAGAATAAAGGAAAACCATTCAATTAGAAGCTGTGTTCAAACTTTTGACAGGTAGGCCTACTGGTATATAACCACAAACAAGCATGCGTGTGTGTGTGTTATAGACTAAAAGCTGATTTTTGAGTCAGTGGTTAAGGTTAGTGTAAGGTTAAGTAATGGTTAGAGTTAGTGTAAGTATCCAGGAAATGAATGTAAGTCTACATAATGTCCTCAAAAGGTACCTAAGACTGCGTGTGTGCGTGTTGGTCAGACCTGGATGCTCTGAACACCTGCTGATGAGGAACGTTACAGGTGAGGACGGCCCAGCTCCTCAGATACATCAGACCAATCAGCTTCAACACGTTGAAGGCAGGAAGACAGGGGGAGAAAAACGCTCCCATCCTTGAGGAATGAATGAGAGAAGTCAGTAAGACACACACACACACACACACACACACACACACACACACACACACACACACACAAATCCTTGTCTTACTTTTTTATCTTACTATATTTAATAATGATAACAATAATAAACTTTATTTGTATAGCACCTTTCATATAAGAAAGTACTTTACAACAAAGAAATGACCTGCACCAAGTGCTTCACATGAAAGACATAAAATGAACATAAAAAAATGTAAAACGTAAAATGAGATGGATAATAATGACATAATAAATGTAAAAATAAGTAATTAAAAAAATTATTACAAAGAAAGCATAAAATCAGTAAGACATCAATATTTATAACAGCATGTAAAAGAAGTGCTGAGCAAAGTGTAAAGTTTCAGAGCTGGTTAAAGGCTAAAGTGAAGAAATAAAGTTTTTATCTTTCTTTTAAAAACACTCAGTGAGCTTCTTCTTCTCTGATATCTACAGGTCGTGTTGTCCACAGCTTTGGGTTGGAACTGACACAAGCTGCGTCCCTGATGTTTCTGGAACCTTTAGTAAAGCAGCAGTAGATGATCTGTGTTCCTGGAGGTCTATAGTTAACAAGGGAGCTAAAATGTAGCTTGGTCCTTGCACATGAAGGTCTTTGTATGTAAGGAGGAGGAGCTTAAAATCAATTCTAAAGGTAACAAGAAGTTAAACTGGACTGATGTGCTCTCTCCTCCTGGTTCTGCTTCTCAGCTGAGCTGCAGTGTTTTGACTGAGCTGAAGTCTCAGTGTTTTTTTTCGCCCAGTAGTTTTGCCAAGAAAAAGAGCATCACAGTAATTGAGTCGACTTGAAAATGAAGTCATGAATCAATCTCTTCTTTTTTGGTTTATAAATGTTTGTACTTCAGCTGTTTCTTAGGAAGGAAAAATTATGTTTTCATCATCTTGTTGATGTGGGACTTGAAGCTTAGATCTGAATCTAAGATAATGCTAAGATTTGTAAACTTAGATTTAATTCAGGGAGTTCATTTTGTGGAACCCGTCCTGACCCCTGACTGTAGTTTAAAGCTAGTTCTATCCCTAACATTAAAATCAAGTCCTAACCCTCAAACAGCCATTTTAACTTGTGGACATCACTAGTATAGTGGGCTCTCCACGAGTATAGTAAAACAAGGCCACACACACACACACACACACACACACACACACACACACACACACACACACACACACACACACACACACACACACACACACACACACACACACACACACACACACACACCTCGGTCACACCCCATATAAAAGGCATTATATCCATTGGCTCATGGTTTCACTTCATTATGTTCATTGCTGCAAGGCGACATTTCTGAAATGAGTTGAGGAAATACAGTCGGGGCAGCCACAAAGGTGCAATGGAGAGATTACAGAGGGCCATAGTCCTCTAAACAGGGTCATGGAGACTGGTCAGCATCAGCCACACTATTAACTATTGGATCCTCTATTACACACACAGTGACAAGGCAGTGCTGATATAATGGGATTGCATAGAGAGATGTTCTCAGAGTTTCATTCTAACAGTTATTTATTATAGAGCGTTTTTCAGACTTACCAGATCATTCCTTGGTTATAAATCAGATGCAAGACATTCTCAGCTATTTTGAATTCTCCATATTCAGGCTGAGGAAAGACAAGAAAAGCATGAATACAGGGTTGTTTATGTTGTTTTTTCCGCTTTTTTCAACCATAAGATTTTTGCAGGTCTTACAGGAAACAAAAATATTCATCACTTTCTCCTGAGTGTTGGTGGTGAGAATGAAAATCCTTAAGGATACAGGATACAGGATACAACCGTATACAGCCAATGCAGAAAACAATGTTCCTCCAAGACCAAGGGGCTACACAGAACAACAGAGCTGTAAGAGGCTACACAGAACTAACTGAAAATACAAGATAAGACGACAGTGTAAGACAGTACAACCAGACAAGACAGGCCAAAAATCACGGTAGGGGTCAGGTGAGTTCCAGGTGAATAAAGTGTCAGGACAAGGAACTAAAACTCACAGACTGATGCCTGAAAAAATTCAATTCTAGCATCGGGCAGCCTTGAAGTCGTAAAGAGTTCATAGTACATGACTGAGTGGCGACTACACACTTTTCACCCCAACTAGTCTGTCTGGTCTCCAAAACAACGTTCTGTCACGAAAAGATCAGTGAGAAGTAATATGGGAAATGACATTCTGAAATGATGCAATTCTTCACGAAAAATGGAGGTCAGACAAAAACAAGTACTACTTGTTTGAACAATGCTTTGTGATGAAAAAACACGAGAAAAGAAAAAGAAAAAAATGGATTGGATTGGATTGTCTGTTCTACAGAGAGAGTTGGAGGTAAGTAATTTCATTTTCAATCTGAATGACAGCAGTATAAAAAAAACGTAGATAACATAGCTTGCAAAAGCAGCAAGGTTTCAAATACTGAAAAGCTTGTGTGTTTGTTAATGTATTCTGAATAACTATATTATTGTGCCTTCCGCATATAAATAGATGCATAAGACTGGGTTCAAGGAGACACTGTGGATGGAAGCAGGATGGTCAAACACCACATAACCAAGCAGGACACCAATATGAGATGGCAATGTCCCCAAGAGAGTGTCTCACTTTCCCCTGTGTTCTTTTGCAACAGGTGGGTCTGTCACATAGACTGTAAATAAAGATGGCTGTTGTGTTCGTGACATCACCCAAATGTTTCTGAAAGGCAATTCTGAAGCTCGTAGTGGGTCGTTCTGCTGTCACTGGGAAATTCCCTATAGAGATCCAAACTGTTTTTGTACCAGGCTGTTAACATGTTTATTTCTGCTGTAGGTTGGACATGTTTAAAACGCCAAACAGGCACGGGTGCTCCTGCCAAAGGTCTATTAAATTCTGCTCAGTTTCCTGAGTCCACCGTGCAGCCTTTTCTGCCATGTTTTCCGCCAAGCCTGTTGTTGTTGTAGGCTTTCGGGTTTCTGCCTCTTTGCCCTCATCCTGTGCCCTGCGCTCTCATTGGCTGTAGCTCATCAGAGACTTTAGCATGCCAGATATCTGGTCGCCATATGTGACGGGTCAGTGAGCCTCAATAATTGGCTCTCTGAAGAGTTCATATATAGTGAATGGTGTTTGGTGATCAACCACCAATTTGCCTTTGATTAGGGGCTTTTTTCTGTGATTTCTAGAATCCATCCTTAAAAATTGGGCTTAAAATCATGTTGTCAGATCGTCGCATTAGGAGCAACTTAAAGACCCTCTGAAAATCCAGGGTTTGACCTTGTTAACATCCATATAATGTTTTTATATAAAACAAGATATATGATGAGAGAAATAATCATCAACTCCATGACTGAGTGTTTCCACCTTGAACTGCAGTGAACCAATGACAGTCTCATAAACACAGATTCAGACAGCCAGGGTTTCATACATCACAAACCTAAGGAACCAATCCTGTCAACTGGTGGGGACGGGGGGCGGGGGGTACAGAAAGAGAGAGTTAGCATTAGCACAACCACTAACACTGTGTCAGCCACTGCCAGTTACAAGCTAACAAACAACATAAACAAATAAAAGATGCTAACTACGCTAAGTGTTCTGATCCGTCTGCTAGTCTCTGGTTCTGGTCTCAGACTCCTCATCTGAGTCTGGGTCTGACTGAGGTTCAAACATTTGGCTGAGTCTCTCTGATGTTTCCTCCTCTAACCATCTTGATGCTCTCTGCTCTTTCACCTGTCCACCTGGAGCAAGCAGGTGGTGGGCGGGGCTAAAGGCCTGATCCACATTTCTCAGTCTGGAAGTAAGAGAAGATGAGCTGCAGAGGATATTTACAGAGTTTAAAACACGTCTGATGATGAACTCTAAGCTCTTGAATTAGCCAAGGTAAGCAAGTTTTGTAGCTAAGCAGACTTTAAACCTTTTAAAATTTCAAATAAAACTTCCCAAAGATGCCAAATATACAAGGCCGTGTTTGGGAGAAAATTTGCCTAAAAGGACATATTTCTATTTAATAGAATGTCACAATTAATTTATTTTATGGAACACTAAGAATATGCAACAAGTTAATTGATAAAATGGAAGCAAAAGGACAGTTAGCCTGTTTGCCTAAACTCTAGCCAACCTCATGGCTCCTGTGAGGAAAAGAAAATAAGAAGTCTGACTTTTCTTTGTCCATCTCTCCTGATGTGTAGAACTGGTACAAATGACCCTCTAAGAAAGTCTAACATGTCTAACACCAACATCTTTTGGCTTTTATCAGAACATCATCATCTTGGAAAATGCGCTTATTCACTTTTCTGGTGGAGCAGAATTACATCTCGTGGATAATAGTCTCTGATCTGTCTGTTTAGTATAAAGCTCCACCCAGCAGCTGGTTAGCTTAGCTTAGCACAAGGACTTCAAGCAGGGAGAAGCATCTAGATTGCCTCTGTTCAAAGGTAACCTCTAAAACTCACTAATTAACACTTCTCGTTTACTTAGTCTGTACAAGAACTGAAGCGTGAAAACAACATTTTGTGCTTTTAATTCTTTTATAACACAAAAGTGTACAACTTACAAATTTGCTCTCTAAATCCCAGCAGCAGCAGTCACTCAGGTAGCGAACCACCAAACCTCTGATGAAGTCAATGAGCAGAATGCTGGCCACTGTGAAGATCATGTCAATGATGGACAGCTTCAGCATCTCCTGGAGACACACCAGAAACATAATCATCATCATTTTATTTCACACTAATCAAACAAAGCACAAACATGAAAATAGCCATGGGTGAAAATGGGACACCCTTATAAGCTCAGAAGCTCCTGAAGTCACGACATGTACAAAATACAATTTCAGCTCCAAGATACCTAAATCCTAAAACCCTAAAAAGGCCCTTCAGCCTCAGTTGTACACTGTGTTTCCTTCCCATGGCCAAATGTTTCTGTTTTGTACTAGATTTTTTTCAAAACCACATGAATTTCCTATGTTTTCCACATGTGGGCACATGTGTTTCCTACTGTGGATCACCTGTGCTCTATATGGTACCACATGCTGCAACAGGTGGTACCATGTAGACCACATGTGGAAAAGATGTTACCACATGTTGTATGTCACAAACACTGCAGATTTTCAAGGTTTCACCATTCTCCACTATCAGATATGCTCCTTAATCTAAACAGTCATTGGAATTTGTATGACTTTTCAACAGTTTTCACCGGGCCTTCTCTCTATTGGAGATTAGGCAAGAAACATGCCAAGTGAATATTAAGTGTGTAACAATAAGACAGAACCTGTCCGACGTAGGTCTCCCAGCACTGGTCCTGCTGAGAGCGTGTGTTCCTCTCAAACAGAGCCGTCTGGTTGGAGACGGAGCTGCTCCTGCTGCTGTTGGTGACTTCTAGCACTGTAGCAATGGTTGCTATGGTGCTGTTGCGATGTTCAGAGACAGAGATCTCAGACACCAGGGTGGAGACGCTGGAGTCTACCTCAGGCTGAGAGATGGTGGCCAGGAACGAGCTGAAGTCAGACCAGTTACCTGTACTCACTGGGACCTGGGTGACAAATGTGGCAGCATCCATCACCAGCTATGTGCTATGCTAATCCTCTATGGAAAACTTATAATGCAGATGCATCAATCTCATGTCTGTGTGATGAGTGCAGAGTCTCAGTCATGACATGGCTTCTCGTGTATTACTCGTGTTTTTCAATTTGAGCAACTGTAAATGACTCAAACCTTTTGAAAACATCGCCTTCATAGCAAATCACTTCCTGCCCATCTGCAGACATACGTTTTGTGAAATGTTCTGTTCTTGTGTTTTGACGCTCAGGGCCACCATAGTTCCAGTGCTCATGCTGAGCTAACAATGTCTTGACTCCATCTCTTAACACACAGACATGAGAAAACAATATACATGTAAATAATCAAAATGTTTAGCTATTCCTTTAACGCCAAATAATAAAATGTAATAAATCACTGTAACACATAAAACAAGTAACATGTTTTCTCTGTTATTAAAGATTGGTACAACTATCATTGATGAGGCTGTAGCTTTAGCTTTAGCTGTTTGTGGTAAAAAGAGTGATTGTGAACATTGTCAATGTGCATTTACTGAAGACCACGGAAAAAAATGTGAGCACCAACACTGGTTTGCTGCAAATTCAGTGAACAAAGGTTTTCATCACCATCTCACATGAATAATACGATTAACGGATTCGCTTTAATTACAAAACATACAAATTTTTCAGTTTGTACCTGCTGATATTGTGACATGTCGAAAGACTTTACACTTTCTACCAAAGACACTGTGCAACTGTAACTTAGACATCATTTCTGGAAAGAGAGGGTCTCTGAACCTATGATCACTTACTTCATGGCCCCACCAGACTATTTCTATGCTAAAGTCATTTTTCGAGATTTTCAGGATTGTAGCTGATTTTATCATGGGTGATGTGGAATGCATTGAAATCAATATTAATTCACTAAATAAATAAATAAATAAATAAATGAGTCCTGAAATTTAAAAAAATCAGGTAATAATGTAGAAATATATAAATAGATATAAATATAAATATATAAGTGAGTAAATAAATAAATAGCTTTATAAATTAATGCTTTGGTCTGAATATGTGAGATAACCACACCCCCCCATTTGAAAATAAAAGTCCCCTGAAATAGATAAATGTGGAATTATACAATAAAAGTCCCCTTAAATAGAGAAAATTAGAAAATTATCATTTTTAAAAGGAAAGATCTATTTATTTATTCCTTTATTTATATAGCTACTTATTTATTTATTGGCTCACTTATATATTTATATTTACATTCACATTTACATATTTCTTCATGCATTATATTGTATTTCTTCCAGGGTTTACTTCATAGCTGTATTTATTTATTTATGTATTTATTTAATATTGACTTAGATGGCATCTCAAATGAATCTCCCACATCCCACTCTTCTGTGAAACAAATGATGGCCAGATCTATAAAAATAAAACCCAGATTGTCAAAAAGCCATTTTTCTGTTTTCTATAGTTACTATTAGTTATTATACTCACAGCAGAGCTCATACTATTGACCTTATCAAGGAGGGCAATGATGAGGCTGTAGAGATTCCCCAGGTATAAAACAAGCACTCTATAAACACATGAAGACATGATCAGTGTTAGTGTGCAGTAAGGCCTGTGGTGTGTTATACTGTAAGTAATTAATGCTGTAGTAGGCAGCAGTTGTGGGATGTGAGTGATGGATTACCTGGCCAGCTGAAATCGCAGCGAGGTTCGCGGGTGGTACATCTCCAGCTGAGCCACCAGCTCAAAGGCAGACGGAGCAATCATGGTGATGAGAGAAACCACCACACTCACCTGGATGGAGAAGGAGGCACATGATGAAAGTCTCTTACATGGAGGGTGTAATGCAAGATTCTTCCTTTTGAGAAACAAGATTTCAACTGTAAATTATTATCGTACCATACAACAGACGTTTCCCTTTGTTTTTTGTTTACTTTTTCTGGGAAAGATTTGATCCTGATTAAAACGTGTTTATCAGGCTTCAGTATGTGTGACAAGAACATCGACATCAGTTGATGAATACTGTGCTCTGTAATTATAATGTAACTTCAATGTATCGAAACAAGCCCAACAGAACATGAGCACTTATAACATATATTGTCTCTCAATGTCATTTTGGGGCAACAAAGTGCAAAACTTACATGAAGCAATAAGGCAATTAGTTAACCAACTATAGAATAATTGATTACAATATTCATAACTGATTTAATATATATATATATATATATAATATATATATTGAATATATATTTATAATATACAATTACAATAATATACAATTTTTCATAATTTATCAAACATTAGTTGGTAAAGCTTGGCATTTCATATCTTAATAGTACCAAAAAAATAGCTTCATAATCTGTACTACTGAGTAAAATTTGATTACATATCAATATCAACAGCCCCTTTCCAATATGCACCTTGTTACTTAACTGTGTCTGAGTGACTTTCAGCAGTCAGCAGTCTGACAAGGTGTGAACTGCATGTCATCAGATTAAAACCTAAGTAGCCCTAAGTTAAATACGTCAGCAAAACCCATAATTATGTGCTGGTCAGCTTTAAAACACTTGTTGTTTCCTGTCATTGTAAAGTGAATATCTTTGTTTGTTTGTTTTTTACTTTTGCTCAAATTGAATAAGCAGTCGGAAGATATCACTTTGTGTTCGGGGAACTTATGAACATGTGTCATCATACAGATGAAATGATTTGTAAGGAAATATTTATTTTTATTAGTATCGGCTTTATTGAGCACAAAACTAAGGCTGATTGTTTGTTTAAGTCAGCTGTCACACAGGTGTTGTAAACGGAGAGCACAATTTGTGGCAGCATGCAGGTAGTAACAGAGCTGCGTTCAATACTACAGCACCTAAAATATAAACACTAAAGGAATACAGTGAGTTCACTCAGGTAACTCAGGCAGAGGCTGCACCGAGGCAACACACACTGGAGGACACTTTTAGAAGGAGAGAGAAATTTCCTCAACACAGTGCCAAGGCAGAGTCATTGAATCAATCCCTTTGGATGAACAGCCCATCGCTGTGGTCCATTATTTTGTTAAAAAAACAAATAATAAGAACCATATAAAATATTTTTTTGTTTGTCATTTTGTACAAAAAACAAACAAACAAACAAAAAAGCATGAATAGCATGGATGCAGGTTTTGTCAAGCATAAACATGTGATTGCTTTAATAACTTTGATACTCAATATTAAATGACTCGGATCGCTGCAAAACAACTTCATCAGTAATATTTAGTACAAATATACTTTGTTGGCATATAAAGTGCCATAAAAGAACACCTGTGTAATAGTTTGAAGATTAAATTAGATATATCAGAAGTAAATCATTTTGCCCTAATGGTTACAGTGCATGACTTCTAATCAATATTTGGATCCAGAGCTGAACACTGAGCTGGTTCTCAGGTTGATAGAAGAGCACGCTCACTGAAGTGAATGAAACAATGTCACTGACAGATGGAAGCTTCTTCCACTGGATCAGTTTCTGCCTCTGCTTTCCTCGGAGCTGTATTGTATGTTGGATAATCTAATCACACTAATGATGATGAGGAACGATGAGGACGATGATGTCTGCTCTGCTCGCCTACCTCATTCTTCTCCCACAGCGTCAGCTCTGGCTTCACCTGCTCCAGTTTCTGAGAACGGTCCACCACAAAGTAGATGATGTAGATGCTGCCGGCCAGAGACAGCAGCACCAGGATGTTGGCTAAGATACGCAGACTGATCAGAACTGCCCTGATGACACACAGAAATACGCTGATCAGATAGAGAGCACAAATTTCATCTTCCAAAATCAGGAAAGACACAGTATTTCAAAAAAGACACTGTTCATCCACTTCTCAAAAAAAAGGAAATTGAATTGCTGCCTCACGGTTGTTTGACGCAACTCAGACTAGTTTCAGGTTACATTCTTGTGTATTCAGAGTCATATAAGGTATTAAACATTTGTGGGAAATTTGGACATAATTGTTGTGTCATCAGTTATGGCTAAAAAGTGTTTTGTGAGGTCACATTGACCTTGACCTTTGACCTTTGACCTTTAACCATTGACCAACAAAATCTGATCAGTTCGTCTTTGAGTCCCATCGAACATTTGTGCCAAATTTGAAGAAATTCCCTTGAAGAGTTCTTGAGATAAAATCATGATTTGTGAGGTCCCTTTAACCGTGACCTTTGACCTTTAGCCACCAAAATCTAATCAGTTTGTCCTTGAGTCCTAGTGAATGTTTGTGCCTAATTTGAAGAAGTTGTGTCGAGGCGCTACTGAGATATTATTTCCACGAGAACAACAAAAAAAAACTGGTTAAAAAAATTGTGGATATTAAATAATAAGACTGGGCTTATGAAAGTGGAACCAGCATTAGACTCATTATCTTATAGCCTCACCTCGTATGACAAAGTGATACAGTGACAGCTGAGATATGAAAACAAGCACGGAGGATTGTGGAGTCACTGTTTGGTTGTTTCAGCTGACACAACAGGAGGAACACTGATCACTAACATGCACAGAAACAAGCAATACACATAGCAAATACACTTACAAACTGGTATCCTTCTTCTTTTCCTGCTCCTCGACAATGGCTTCCTGTGCAGAAAAACATTCGGAATCACATGTAAGTGATTCTGATCTAAATTATTCTGTGCATGAAAAGTGTTGGAGATACATGAATAGAGAAATGCAAAAACATAAAGGGTGATTAGAGCTACATGGAAGTGTAATGGATGTGTACAGTCCATTGCTTGTGTAGTTTGCGTGTCCGTGTGTGTCTCTGACCCTGATGTTGTTGACGATGGCGGCTCCCTTGCTCTCTGCAGCTTCTGGGTTTCCTATCAGATAATCCCAGGCACAGAAAACCCTCCAGCAGAACGTGAAGTTCTCATCAGAGGCGCTGGCCAGACTCAGACGGGAGTTCTTGGCCATTCTGCAACAGAATTATTATTTAGGACATATATTAAAACATTAAATAACAACATGTTAAGGATAGTGATGTTGTTGTTGTGATGATGTCAATTATTCAGTCAGTCGACCAGTCCAACACTTTGGCTCAGAACAAGATTCTCAACAAATCCTGGCCAGATTTCCATGGACTTTGTGGATATTTATGATCCTAATAAATGATTTTGTGACATTTCATCTGGCACCATCATCAATACACATTTCCATATATAGAGTGAGTTCAGGACCACAGCTTGAGGTGATTCTAGTTTTACAGAATAAGCAGTAGGCAGAAGAGAGCAAGTGATGTTTGCACAAAACACCTTAAGTTTTCTACTTATGTAAAACACTTAAGGTTAAATTATTTCTCCTTAGCTGGGGGGGGGGGGGTTGTTACTTAAAGGTGTCACACAGAATTTCTTAAAAAGGTTTCCTTAGTTAAGGAAAAAAGTTAAGACATTTGCAGCAGTGAGAGATTGTACAGCGGTAAAATTCTACTGTTTCCATGGAGACTGTTGAGCTGCGGAAAGTAGAGGGATCCAACTCCAGACATTCAGACAAATCCTAAACTGACTGAAGGTCAATAGAGTCAGTTCTTTATTGTTAGGTGTCCATTGGGTTCGTCCACTCTTCTTGGGATGTGTCCATCCTCTTCACTTATCACCATCGACTCAGTCATGTTGCAGTAAAGACAGAGTCAGAGGAACTTTTCGTTTTGTTTTCTTTTTCTTACGAAAAGGAGAAAACCTTAAATATTCAAGTGAACATTTTACAGGAACCTTAAGGAGAAGACTTCAGGGTGTTTCGATTTTAAGAAAACCTTAACTCAAACTCTGTTTCATCAGAAATTCTTATAAGCTAATAAAATAGCTCAAAGACTGTGATCATCTCAGATCTACAGAATTTTATTACAGAAAGATCCAGTGAAAATGTCTGTTGTATGTAAATGTATGAATGTATAATTGATTTTACTCCTTAATTTTGCTGTTTGAAATGCAGGTGTGACCAGGCCATTAGACTGTGTCACCTTTCAATGAGCTGTAGTATATGTCAAGGTTTGTGGTAAGTAGGGGTGGACCCAAAATGCAGCCAACACTTGGGAGACGGTGCAGACAGGTTTATTAAACAAAAGAACTTAAAAAACAAGCGCAGGGAACCACAAGGAACAGCAGGCCAAAACACCAGAAGCACAGGGGGTGACAACAGGCAACATGAACAGACTAAGGACAGACCAGACATGAACAGGCAACGCGACCAGATGAAGACAAACCCAGAGATAAACAGACGAATCGACACAGACAAAGGGGAGCACAAAGACTATATAGACAAGGGAGGCAAGGGTGATTGAACACAGGTGAAACACATTAGGGCGGGGCAGACAATCACCACACAGAAACAGGACCAAGACAGGAAGCAAAACACTGAGACACACAAGGAACGTAATTACAAAATAAAACAGGAAGTGCACGGGGAAACAGAGCACAAGACTAAACTAGACACTAGAAATACCCAAACCAGAAATACTCAAACCCCAGAACAGAAACCCAAAACACAGAAAACTAAATCAAGAAAGTCCAAAAAAGTCCAAAAAACCAAAACCCTGGAGCCTCCAGGCTGAGACCATGACAGTATAGTTATTATCTTAAACAGATGTGACCTGAAAACCTGACGAACCTCAAGCATTACATCATAATATTACATCATCTAATCATTATCAAATCAGTGTAAGTTGAAAAGGAATAATGATTACTTTCTTAACAGGATGATGAAACTGTAGGCAAAGACCGCCATCCCAACCAGGAAGTAGGCGAGAGGCAAACGGTACCCGGCGCTGCCAATCTTCCTCACCCTGCCATAGTAGCCATAGAATAACACAGAGTACTGCAGGTAGCCCTGTGGAGATCAAACACATACAACACATGTTCTCAGCAAACACTGGGATGTACAGCACATGATGACATGACAAGGAAATCACCTACATCTAGAGTAACATAGGATTAGAGTAACATAGGATTCAATAATGACAATAATGATTATCTTTACAAGCCAGCAGTATTATTCTGACTCTAAAGTTACATAACTTGTAGAAGAAGAGGAGGTTAAATTGGCCCTGGAGTAGAGGTCTGGAGGCAATAAATGATGGAATAATGGTCCATTGTGTCTGTGAGTCATTTGCTATTGACAGAAGAAGGAAAGAGAGGCTTGCCCCAAGAGACCAGATGGTGTCCAGGTCCTGCGCTGAAGCCAGATGCTCCTTGGGGATAGTTTTACTCCTCGTCGTTCCAAACGGAGCTCCAGCCAGCAGCTACTTCACACAAACACAGAGACAAATTAGACGTGTTATTATGGTAAATGGACTTGCACTTATATAGCGCTTTTCTAGTCTTACTGATCACTCAAAGCACTTTACAATACTTGCCACATTCACTCACATTCATACAGTCACAGTCAAACACCGATGGAACAGCCATCAGGGCCAATGTGGCCCCGAGGAGCCGGAGATCGAACCACTGACCTTCTAATTAGCAGACGACCCGCTCTGCGTCCTGAGCCACAGCCGTTATGATGACAACAATACATCAAAAAAACCTTTTACAGACTGTACATGCAGGGAAAGAAACACGAAGACAGTTTTTTTTTTTTAATCTAATAAATAATAATAATAATAATAATAAAAGGGGTAAACAGCTAGCACACCTAACTGGCTGTATCTGGCTGGGCAGAAGGATAAACAGTAATTTGTCAATAATAACCCATATAACCCAATAAACCACAAACTGTTGTTGTTATGTTTTGGTTTGTCTGTCAGTGGTTCCCAACCACAAAAGTATTGCAAGCGGGCCGGGGTCTCATCTCAGTCTCAAAAATAAAGAAAATAAGCCTGGTTCTCAAAATGTTTGAAAATGAAGCTCATAAGACAAATCAAATCATGTTGTTTGTCGATACTCCCCTGGTTAGGGTTAGAGAAAAATCATGGTTTGGCGAGGCAATAAATACTACAACTAGTAGTACTACTACTACTACTACTACTACTAATACTACTAATACTAATAATTATAATATTAATATTAATACTTATATATATATATATATATATATATATTATAATTATAATAATATTAATAATAACAAAGGACCTTCATCATCATGGTGACAATGATAATAAGGAACAACCAAGGCCATTGTTCAAGGAAACTGACACTGACTTTCTGTCATATTATATTCACCCATCCACCTCAACCTCCTCCCTCTGTGGACTTAGTTGCTCTGCAGTGACATCACACAGGGCTAGACATTTATAATGAATATGGCCATTAGAGGGCACAGTTACTTGAATGTAAAGTTTTGTTCTTGTTTCTTGGGAGAACAGTCTTCAGAGCCAAATATGTCTCGAGTGGTTGCAGAACACACCACAGGGACAACAATCTCAACTATGAAATCATTTTAGCTGAAATGATAACCTGTAGCCTCCCTCATTGTTGACTGCCCAACTCTTTTTAAAATGGCTTGCTGATGGTCAGTGGTATGAATTCATGTTTCAAAGGTCATCTAGAATCTAGAAGAGGATACATGATGCAGATTGACTTATCTGCCATGAACAAATCCACTAAACACAGTAACTCCAGACATACAGTGTTAATTGTATACAGTGCAAATTTTATGAAACATACAATAAATGTAAAAATAAATATATAAGCAAGTCAATAAATAGATAAATGAAAAGCTATATAAATGAATAAATAAATGAATAAATAACTAAATAAATAAATAGCTTTTGACAAATGAAAACATGACATTTTATTTATTTCAGACATCTTTTATTTTATAATTTCACATTTATTTATTTCCAGACACTCTTACTTTTACATATTTATTTCCCAGCATCGTTATCCCACAGTTTCAGCTGGGAAATAAATGTGGCATAAGGAAGTAAAAGTCTCTATAAACAAATAAATAAATGTTGAATTACAAAATAAAAGTCCCCTGAGATAAATAAAAATGTCATTTTCAAAATGAAAAGCCATTTTATTATGTTCATTTATTTGTGTCATTTGTATCTGTATTTATATATATTGACTCACTTATACTGTATAATTATATTTGCTTTTATTTATATATTTCTACATGAATTACCTTTTTTATGTATTTCAGGATTTATTTAATAGCTGTATTTATGTATTTGTGTATCTATCTATTTATTATATATTGATGTACATGGTATTCCAGAATATTAAATTGTGTGTAATGCAATGAATAAATGTGAATACAATGTTTGATTGTTTATTGTTTATTGCCTCTGACTTAAAGAGCATGGTGTATCTATATATATATATTTGCCTAACAGAAGGTAAACTTAAGTCATAGAGTAATATCTGAAGCGGACCGACCCTCCGTCTCATCCTCCGTCATATAATTGGTCACATGAAACGGGCACACAGATCAAATCTGACACAACATCCATGATGTTGGATGTTGGAGGATATTACTCAATAAGCAGAGGTGAGACAAAGGTTGGACGTATGAGAGGAGACAGTGGAAGGTTAGTCCCAACAAATGATGGAGGGAGAGAGAGATGGGAATGATAGGATGTCATGTCTGGGGGAAATTGCTTGTGTCTGCATGTCAGAGACAAACATAAATCCAACAGCACCCTCCTCCTCTGCCTTTTGTTCTCGGCCACAATTTCTACTTTAACTGCCTGAGCTGAAGTAGCTGAGAATCACCTGATTGTAAAGGATCCTCTGATCAGATGAACAAATGAAAAACACATTTACAGAGGTGAAGTCAAGAAAGAATAAGTATTAAATATATAATAGAACATTAAAGCATAGAAGAAAAGGGCCTAAAAATTCTTCATTTAAGATAAATTAGTTGTGATTGAAACTGAGGAGTGTATGTGACCAATAACTTGCACAATTTATCTTTTTATTGTATCTTTGTATATATATATATATATATATATATATATATATAGATCTATGTATATATATATACTGTAAATATACTCAGTATCAGCAGATACTCAATATTAAATGAGTCGGAGTGCGATTAGGAGCAAAAAAACGTGGTGCGATCATCCCTAGTTATGGGTTTATGTCCTTTTGCTGAAATGACTTTTTTTGGGAGAGCAACACAGAGCCTTTTATTTATTTTTCTCTCACCCCAGATTTTTTTATCTTATTTCAGCCTTACTTTACCCATGAATAAAAATAACAAGAAAAATGAAAAATGCATAGTTATGACGTCTTAGTGTGTGATGTGGTACATAAAGGTTTGCTCTGCCATATGAGAGAGAGAGATGCAGAGCAGAGATTATTTCTCAGCTAACATAATGTCAGTTTTTCCAAACACACAATATGTGTATCTGTGTGGATATTAGTGATGAATACTTCCTGCTCAAAGCTTCCTCCCTCTCTCCTGTGCATCAAAATCAGGCTTGAATTTGACACATCACAACACACCTGGCTATGTGATGCTGTAGCTACAGAGCCTCATCTGATCTAATGAATCTTTAGTTTTATTCTTTGGACTCTGGGGGTGCCGTGTCCTTCAGCGTAGCTGTGAGCTGCAGCCAGTTCATTTATTCAGTGGCTGCAATGAGCATGTATTTAACACATCTGTATTCAAGCTGGAATAATAATTAATTTGGGAATTACTAATACCGTGTCTCATGTGTGCACTGGTGGGTATGAGGAAATAATAATTTCATGCAAAAATGTTTACTTTTAAATAATTTATGCTTTGCGTCTTTTCACTGTTAACGTGTATGTTAATAGAGTTGTAATATTTTTTTATTTTCATTTTAGCAGAAGGCTGCAACATTACAATGTGAACATTTTGAAGGGGTCTGAACACTTTGTAAATGCACTGTATACCGCACTTGCTGACCTCTGGCAGGACAATGAAGGCTCCAGTCATGATGGTGAGGACGATGTTGATCCCAAACAACCAGCGCAGGAAGATGAAGTAGGAGGCTACTCCCGACCCAAAGTGACCTCACAAAGACAGAGAAAAACATCTGACTAAGAGTGACTTACAAACATGGATTTAATATGTTTCAAACACTTCATCCACAAACACTAACGTAGTGGTACACAACCAATATTAACAAATATCAATTAGATTTTCAGACAACCACTCCACCAACCAACCAAGTTACAGGAAATATGGTCACAGTCTCTCCCTGAGTTACAGCTTTGAATAATGGCTAGAAGTGTTTTTGCAGAACATTATGATGTCACATTGAAGACCTTTGACCTTTGACCACCAAAATCTAACCAGTTCATAAGTCCTAGGGAATGTTTGTGCCAGGTATTATTGAGATTACACATTCACAAAAGCTTGGATTTAACTTTCTTTGCCCTAAAAAGCTCATTTACACAACATGCATATTAATGATGACAGTAGGAGGATTTGCTACATCACTGGGTATAACACTTTACAAACAAAATAAATCAGAGTACTTTGTCAGTGACTTTGACTCTGTGAAACAAAAACACAACTCACTTTCGATCTTTTTGATCCTCACTTCCCAGGGAATGAACAGAACCACGACGTTGTAAAGCAAACGGGAGAGTTTCTTCAGCAGCTGCAGGGGACACAATGGTGTTTAAAGAGAAGACAGTCAGACGCTACTGACTTCCTGTCACCTCTGACCGACACACACCTCAACGATGTGCTGTAGTCATAATGCGTTGACGTTCGTATATTTATCTACACTGAGACTGAGAGATGACTGAGATGTTTTGAACTTCTTTAGTCACACCAGTGTTGCAGCTCAATCATTGCCACAACAGTGTTTGGCTAATGCAAGGTCTTTGATAATTAAATCATTCTTTTTACAAAGCATTATGGATGAATCATCAATAAATTATTCAGATTTAATTTACAAGTTGCTTTTCCTTTTCCTATTAGCTAATAAATTAGCTTCTCCGTTTAGCCTCTCTTTGGGCCTTCAGTGCTGGGAAAACCCTTTTTTTATATACAGTCTATAGATAAGAAATTGGTATATGATGGATGGATATGATAGTTGTTAGCTCGCCAACCAATCAGAGAGCTTGTTACATCCCATGACTGTTTACCTAAGGTCCAGAGTCTCACAGAGAAGCTAAAAGGAGAAGCTAAATGACGAAGCTCATTGATTAGCTAATAGGAAAAGCAGCTGGAAAAAGAGAATGGAAATTGAAAAGGGAATCCAGGTATGTATTCCCATTATGAAAATGTCTTTTCAAATAGTTTTTCACATTCTATTATTTATTTATGAATTAATAAAACTTTTTATAAATGGTTTATTTCATGAGAGTTCTATGCTTTCCTGTAAATCCATTTTTAAATGGATTTATTGATGGATTCATTCATTCATAAATTCTTTTTACAATTCCTATTTTTAATGTCTATTAAAATATGAAATTAAGGAATACTTTATTACATTTTCTGTGACATCCTGGTCTTCCATAACCTCATGCAATATAGTCTTGCAACACTGTAAAAACATGTGGCAGCGGTTTACAACAATTTAAGATGCTCACATTTGTTTCTGCACCTGAGCCTGCACCTTCTGATCTTTTCATCTCATTTCAGAAGGAAAGCAAATATGTGTTTGCCAAAATGGTGAACTATCCCTAGAAACACTATTTGTTATTTCTTTTTAATCTTTTTATTACAAGCTACTATTACCTGCTGCTTGTAGTTTGTGTTTTTATTCATTCCTGTTATTCAATCATCTGCACCCATGCACCACTTTATGAATGGACATTATTAAATGGTGCAGGTGTAAATATTCAGTCACTGGGCTGAATACTACTGTTTCAACATTTTTAAGATTACAGTGTAAACTCATGTTATTACCCTGATTCTTCTGGAACCAGTCACAGCAGATTGCTCCCATTAAAACAAACTGTCTAAACGATGCAGCTTTACAGTCCATAACATGGTAAATGAAACCAGCTCATCCTTTCACTGGGGACAATTCAGAGGGATATGAGCCATGTGGAGAAGGTGGCGAAAAACAATAAACGCTGCTTCTGCCTTTTCCATAGACATAGCTGTCATTTACATGAGTTCTTTGTCCAAGTGTCTGAGCAAACAGCCAGTGTATGGTGTTATTTTTGTTCCTCATTCCTGAGCAGTGGGACTTCCTGAGCACAGACAAATACAAACCAAATACAAGCCATACAAACACACATATTACACTATATTGATGTCTGCCACTCAGTTTAAGTCAGTTGTTCTCTCACACTGCACTCTCAACATGTCTGCTCTGGCCGCGCTCAACTCTGCTGCACGCTCGCTCAACATTGCACAGGAGTTCAATGTGCCACAAAACCAGCCAATCACAGACTTCATCATCCGGATTGGCTGTTTCGTCACCAATCAGGTCGCTAGTATCGTAATTATCAGGAGTTCAGTTTGTGAGTATTTTTCTTATTGAATTATGTGACAGAAATGCCTATTTCATTTAGTGTATTATCGTGCTGTCAAGGGTTCGAATTGCAGGGGGGATTGGGGTCTGATTAGGGCCTCTCCACTACATATTGCACTTTCTACTCCACTACATTTATTTTGCAGCTTTAGTTAAACAAGCAACGTACTGTAAGGACTGTAACACCTCAGTTCCTTGAAGCACTCACCTCTGCTGTACTGGGTTCACATTCGCCGCAGAGAAAAGGTCGACCCCCTGATCGTCATTGTGCGATTCAAGCCCTGAATTCAACTAGCAAATATAATTTGCGTGTTAGCAAAAGTAATTTTTCTGTCCTCACTTCGCGCTCAGAGATGAGGCACAAAAATATCACCATACCAGCGCTGTTGTTTTTGACTTTATTTTATTATATCTCTGATAAACTGTTAGTGTTAAAACACAGCTTATATGACTGCAATACACTACCACAATTTAATTTTGTAGCTACATATCCATGTTGTCCACATGAGAACTGAAACCATGTGACTCTGAAGCTTTTCACATCGTATGTTGTGATGAAAGATAAAATCAGAAGTGAGATGGTGGTGATTAATCAAGATAAGGTCAGCTGGACCAATGATTCTGATTTTCAATTAACTGGGAGCCAAACTGTAGCTTTAATACATCATTATCACACTGCTTGATTAAAGACAATTTATTCTAATGGTGCTTGAGCAGCCTGAACATTTTAATTAAACTGGGCTATAACAACAGGCTATAAATTCACTCATGCTGCTGTGCTACAGCTGCACAGCTCTCTCTCTCTCTCTCTCTCTCTCTCTCTCTCTCTCTCTCTGCCTGGCTTCCTCTCTGAACATGTGTGTATGTAATACAGAGACAGCATAATTGGATAAAGTTATCTGCAGTGTGTTCGTGTGTTCAACTCACAGGAGGAGAAAAGCTGTGTTAAAATCAGTACTCAGCAGCCTGTACATAAGAAATCCAACATGTTTTATTATTCTGGCCCTGATCAAGTTACTGCAGTGCAGTGAAATAACACAAAGAGCTCCTCTCAGCATACAGTCAGACAGATTAATTAGAGTTATGGCTGTACAGTACAGAGCACAAATTTCACTGAGAGGATCTCAGGTCAGTTAGAGCAGTGACATCTTTATTTTACTTTTCTGTAGCACCATTGTTACAACCATGATTCTCTCTGTTCTGATCCATCTTTGTGCTGTTATCCACAATCTGTCTCTCTGGCTGCTTGAGTCTTGGTCACCATTTGACAGGACATAACCACCATTCTGAATAGATCTACGAAAACCTGAAGAATACAAGAAATCTTCTTCTTATTGAAAAAACGATAATGATTGGCGGCTGCTCAATCAGGGCATCCCTAGAGATTAGTGATTGTTCCTCAAGGCTAGCCAGCCCGTAACCTAGAGCCTCTCCCTGCGTGTTGCAATGGATGTGAAAGTGGGACCTAGACTCACCTGGGTGCATGTAGCCTTTCCTATGTGTGTGTGTGTGGGGGGGGGGGGGGTTTGACTCACCGCTTGGTCACCGTTCTTAGCGCCTCTGTAATGGTTCTAGCCTAAATGCTCCTTAAAGGAATAGCGTCAGGGAAACGAGCAGTAACATCCGCGATGGTCAACGAAAAGTCATGACCCTTCTTTGTCACAACTACCTGGTCGCAAGCCAAGTCATTTTCCAAAGGTAAGGTAATACCCTTCACAGGTAATTCAGGTACCACTCTCACCTCAGCAGTTTCCACCTGTCCTTGGACTGAATTTAAACCAATGAGATCACACGCCACAGCGGGGCTGGTTTTTGCTCTTGGGCTCCCTTTTTTGCAGAGCTGGACAACAAGATTTAATGTAACCAGGTTTACGACAATATTGACAGATGAACGCTTGTGTTGTCGCCCACCATTGAGAGTTCACAGTTGGATATCAAGCACCACTATTCTTATCACTGTGCCGTTTCTCAGAACCCTCTGTCCTTTCACCCTGACCACTGAACTTGTCACACCATGAATCCTTATGAATGAGAACATTGTTCAGGGCTGCTGAGGCTGCTGATAACTCAGTCAGGTCATTCAAGTATGTCTGCATGACCGTGGGCTGGCTCTGTTTGAACTGCTCCAACACCATCAACTCACGCAGCGTGTATCATCATGTACATCACTAGCTCTTGTTGTCATGCATAGTCCAAATGAGTGTGTCCCGGTTATATTCTCTCAGTATTCGAACGTATATGCTTTTAGCACTGCTTGAGGAACCACACCATAATCATCAGTGTGACTGAGCTCTAGAGCAACATAAGCTTCCTGGGCCTTCCTTCTGATCCGTCTGCTAGTCTCTGGTCCTGGTCTTAACAGACTCCTCATCTGAGTCTGAGTCTGACTGAGGCTCAAACATGTGGCTGAACTTTCACCTGTCCACCTGGAGCAAGCAGGTGGTGGGCGGGGCTAAGGGCCTTGATCCAGATTTCTCAGTCAGGAAGTAAGAGGAGATGAGACTTTTTATGTGGGAAAACCATGTTAAACAAAATATGAATCAAAGCAGAGGATGTCTGGAGGAACTTTGAATGACAGTGAATGCTAGTTCTGTACATACATCAGCTCCTGCGGTCTGGTAGCCTCTGGTTCTGGTCAGTCGGCCCTCATACTTCAGAACAATCTCTCTGGCCTGCCTGGGAAACAAACACACACAGGTGGAAGCTCACTAAGTGCTTTTACTCACATACTATAAGTTAAAAGCATTGAACAAGTGCATTCCAGCCAGGTTAATCACTTTCCTCTGTCTTCCCACTGTCCCCTGGAAACACTTCTGTTGTGTTGTGATGAAGATGTTATCTGAATTTGTCTGTTTGTATGTGTTTGTCTAATTGCATTGTGTTGACCTCTCAGGGCCATCGTACCTTGTAGTACCAATATTAAAGAACTGAGAGAGCATATCCTTTAAGGGAAAAATCTTTTTGCAAGGACATCATTTTAAGTAATAGTTAAATATTTTGGGAAAAATACTGACACAAATGAAATGAGACAGATATAAATCTCATGTATGTGTGTTAAACACAAAAGCAGCATCAGGATGTAGTTAGTCCATCTTGGCAACTTGGCAAGCTCAAAAATACACCTTCATCCAAAGCAAGGCCAAACACATCCTGAGTCCAGCTTGATACACACAGGCATGAGATTTTGAGCATGACAGTCCATTCTTGACCCGGGAAACGGTATTTGATTTGTGATCTTCAGACCAAAGCTTGACTCTCATGATGCCACCTGAGCCAGATCCACCCAGTAGTGAAGATTGTAAGATGCATTTGAAGGCTATGAGAATCTTTGAGGTTATTTACACAGACAAAAGTGATTAAGATCTCTTCATCTCGCTTTCAGAAAGAAAGCAAATGATTGTTTCCTAAAATGCTGAACTATCCCTTTTAAGCAATATTTCTGCTTGGACTGTGCTGTGTGTTCTGCATGTTCATTTTCATATTTTGTCAGTTTCCATTGTTTTACATGTTGCTATTATCTGCTGCTTTTTATTATTTGCACTCTTGCACCATTAAATGTCATTCTGTCCACCTCTTGTAGATAAAGATGGTGGCTGTTGTTAATCTGTGTCTTCAAAAATGGTTACTTTTTTTGAATCCATGACCAGAAATCGGTTTTACAAGCTTAGAAATTCCATTAAGATTGTCAATGACCTGGATGTTTCAGACGATGAAAAAACAAGTGATCTCTTGTGGAAAATCAGGCCCCTCTTGACCAAAGTGAGGCAAGGATGTCTGAGTCTGCCTAGAACAGGAAAATTGTGCATTGACGAGCAAATGGTTCCATTTACTGGTCGATGCCCAGTGCACCAGTATGTACCAGGTAAACCACACCCAACTGGACTGAAGGTGTTTGTCTTGGCCACACCAACTGGTCTGGTCTTAGACTTTGTGGTCTACCAAGGCAAGACTACCTTCACAGTTACAGAAGGAAAGGGCATCGGAGAGCAAGCTGTTCTTCATCTGGCAGAGTCTGTTCCCCGAGGAACCTACCTGTTCTTTGACAGGTTCTTCACAACGATCAACCCCCTCGACACCCTGATGGCAAAAGGGATGACAGGGACTGGAACCCTCATGACAAACAGGGTGCCAAAGGAGTGCAAGATCATAGGGGATAAACCCTTCAAAAAGAAAGGAAGAGGGGCATCAGAGATGGTAGTCAGACGAAGCACTCCTGAACTTGCTGTCATAAAGTGGTTGGACAACAAGCCAGTTGCCATGGCGTCCTCCGCCTATGGCATTGAACCTCAGGACACACGCAGAAGATGGTCTAAGAAAGACAAAAGGTTTGTCCAGGTGTCAAGGCCACTGGCAATTGCTGAGTACAACACCAACATGGGTGGTCTGGACTTGGTTGACCAAATTTTGAGTTTCTACAGGATGGCCTCTCGCACTTGGAAATGGACAGTGCGTGCAGTTTTCCACTTTTTTGACCTGGCAATCACCAACTCCTGGCTTCAGTATAAGAGTGACAGCCAGTTTCTGGGGAAGAAACCACTGAAGTTCCTTGACTTCAAACTGCTCCTTGGTGAAGACTTGATTACTCGGGCCCAAGCAGGAGTCGCAAGTGACAGCAAAGATGACTACACTCCCCCACGTCAAAAGTGGAAACCGCAGCCAAATGCAGCTCTGAGACACTATGGCGCCATCCATCTTCCAGAGATGGTGGACGAAACACATGCATCAAGTTGTCGCAGATCCAGCTGCAAGAGCAAAACATACGTGATGTGCACAAAGTGCAAGGTATTCCTTTGTGTTTCCAAGTAGGGGAATTGCTATATGAAGTATCATACCAAATAAGCACAACAAAGCTGTCATGTTTTGCCATGGCAGACACTTTTTGTTAGTTTTGTTTTGGACTTTTGCACTTCCTGTTTTATTTTGTATTGGTTTCCTTGTGTGTCTGTGTTTTGCTTCTTGTCTTGGGCTCGTTTCTGTGTAGTAATTGTCTGCCCCGCCCTAATGTGTTTCACCTGTGTGCAATCACCTTGCCTCCTGTGTCTATATAGTCTTTGTGCTCCCCTTTGTCTGGGTCGGTTCGTCTGTTGTCTTCACGTTTTGTTCATGTCTGTTCATGTCACGTTCACGTTTGGATTTTGGTTAAATAAGCCTGCCTGCACCGTCTCCCAAGAGTTGACTGCATTTGGGTCCAACTTACCTCGCAAACCTTGACAAAAGCAAAACAAAACAAAAGTGATGATGGACAGTTATGTGGATGTTAAACCCAGGTATTTTCTTTGGGACTAACTGGTTGCCATCAAGGTTCAGTTTCACATACGGCGTTCCGATGTTCACTGTGGAAACATGATATCTTAAAAGCACAACAAAGCAAAACAAAAAAACAAAAGTGATGATGGACAGTTATGTGGATGTCAAACTCATTCTTATGATGACTTTTTGAAATTTTCATTGGGACTAACTAGTTGCCATCAAGGTTCCGTTTCACAAGAATGGCGTTCTGATGTCCACTGTAGTGGACACATATCTTGAAAATAAAAACTTAAAAAAAATAAAAATGTTTTCAGCATTCTGATTACCTTACAAAGATTGGGGAATTTAAAAAAAAATGTAATGGGACAATATTTTTTTTCCTGGTAGTCAGGAGGTTATACCACATATACTGTCATTGGGCTGAATACTACTGTTTTAAGATTTTTAAGATCACAGTGTAAACCAATGTTATTCACCTGATTCTCTGGAACCAGTCGAAGCATTGCTCCCATTAAAATAGTCTTTTTTCATTTCCAGTTCTTTTTATTCTATGAAGATCCGATGACCCCAAGTTACATCACTTATGATGTGTCTTAGTTGCATCGAGAAATGTCTGTTAAATGCAGCTTAATTTGGTTGAGCCAGTGACTTCTGGTAACAGGCAGGATGATGACCATGAAGAGTATGGTGACAGCTGGAGAGACAGTAACTGGGACAGTGAAGGTTGCAAATCTTTTCTGATTCACAAAGAAAATTCTCAGGCAAAAACAAAGTGGCCAACTTGCCTGCTCACAAGTTGAGGTTGACAAGTACCTCAGCTCCACTTACAGTGACAGTGCAAGGCAGCAAGACTTTTGACCATGCAGAATGTAAATAACCCTAACTGTAACCCTAAAAAACCTAACCTCTGCATTTAACATCAAGGAACCAACCCTGAAAGAAGTTGAGGAGGTTGTCAGAGCTGCGAGAACCAGCTCAGCCCCAGGTCCCAACGGAGTGCTATATGTTGTCTACAAGAGGTGCCCCAGACTCGTGCAGCAACTATGGAAGACCCTCAAGGTCATCTGGAGGAGGGGGAAGGTGGCTCAGCAGTGGTGATACACAAAGGGTGTTTGGATTCCAAAGAAGGAGAACGCAAGTACCGTCGAGCAGTTCAGAATCATCTCACTCCTCAGCGTTGAGGGTAAAATACAACTACATCTGTAACAGGCTGCAGATGGATCCTCCAAGACCTAGACCATGTCATCACCTGGGCCTGATCGAGTTCAAGCTATCAAAGTCCCGGTCCCTGGTTGTGAGAACGGAGAAGGTTACAGACAAGTTCTGATTTTGCTAGGAGGCGCCCAGATTCCATTAGTCAGAGAGAAGCCAGTCAAGAGCTTGGGCAAGGTGTTCGACTGCACCCTGAGGGACACTGCATCAATCCATGCAACCAACAAATATATACAACAGCGCCCAAGTCAAGCCAGGGGGCTCCTGGCATCAGCATGGGACTAGCAGCTGAAGGCTGACGTAGGGAGACAGCTCAAATTCCCAGACACCATCGACCAGTGTCGGACAACAAAGCAAATGGTCCTGCTTGAGTTGACCGTTGCCTAGGAAGACCGAAAGGAGGAGAACATTGAGAGGAAGAGGGCCGAGTATGAGGAGCTGGCAAGCGAATGTCGAAGCAGGGGGCAGAGGACCTAATTCAACCCCATCATGGTCGGATGCAGAGGCTTCGCAGGCCAGTCACTCTACAGAACTCTCAAGATGTTGGGTGTTAAGGGACTGCACAGCAGGAGAGCCATCAGGAAAATCACTGATGCATCAAGATGGCTGTGGATCAAACAGGAAGATCCATGGACTACACAAGCTACTTAGACACAAGCTGGGGCCTGATCAACCCCAGATGGGTCACGTGGGCGAGGGTGTCTGATGTTGAACACTAAATGATCCCCGTTACATCACTGACTATGTGTCTAAGTTGCATCGAGAGAAACAGTGTTAAAACCAAACATAATGTTTTTTTTATTGGTGAAATAATGTGACAGAAAATAATTATACAAAACAATAACATGGCAAATAAGACAACATTGACAAATGATGACATTGAAAATGAATAAAATACACATGATGGACAAAGACAATAACATAAAACAGTGACAATGATGTATGTGGTGATAACAGTCAGGGAGTGAAGATTATGTTAGATCAGGTGTGTGTGGGTGATGTGTGTGTGTGTGTATGTGTTGGATGTCTGTATGAGAGGCAGTGACATGTATCTGTGTGATCCTGGGAAGGTTAATGTGTGGAGTAGGGACTATATTATACATGTTGGGTGGGAGGGGGGAGCAAGTGGCCGAGATGTATTGACAATGGTATCATGATAATATAACAATATTACTATTACTACTATTAATAGTACTATGACAATGAAATAATATGATTTTAATAAGTAATAAGCCTACTACTACTGCTATAATTATTATGTATAATTATTACAATACAATACAATATAGTATGAAACTAATTATTATGATAATCAATACTACATATGTAAAACAGTTCGGACTGAGGGCAGACCAGGTGACTGGAGGGGCGAGCAATGGGCACCCCCTGTCGGCCCCCAACAAGGGATGGATTTGTTTTGTTTTAAGTAGTCCTAAATTAGGCTATACTGTAAGTTTTAGGGAGATTTTGCTCTGAACTGCGCACAAGCGCAGAGGATGGTGCAGGTCCATCGCAGATTTTACACCCTGTCCGAGTTGGGTGTTCCTTCAGTACCGAAGGCTACGGTTTCAGGACCGCATTTGTAGGACCCTAGTTTTTGGGTACACTGTCACACAAGGAAGTGGGCAACAGGGCCGCATTTCAGTAAGAAGATGGACGACAATCAAAGTGTGAGTATGACAGCTCTTATAAATATATTAAGAGTAGCCAACTACACTGCCTGTAGAGAGAAAACTTATTTGTTATATTTGTGGAAGGTGTTTTATGTTTAAAGTTTACACATTTACACATGGATTGTCGATCTGTTCACACAAATAATTGTGACTAATTTACCTCCATGTAGATGTTCCAAGTTACACATTTAAGTGAATGCATAGTGGCAGGATGTGGGAGTTTGTTTTTTGAATGTTTTTTGTGTTTAGTGTAGGTCTCTATGTGTGTGTGTGTGTGTGTGTGTGTGTGTGTGTGTGTGTGTGTGTGTGGGTATGTGTGGGTGTGTTTATGTGTGGATGAGTGGGTGTGTGTTCTTTTTGTGAAATAAATTGTCTAAATGATGCAGCTTTGCAGTCCATACGATACTGAAACCAGCTTATCTGTCACAGCGCTGAGGGCTATGATCCATGTGGTAATTAATGAAGACACCCAACCTGCACTTGACACACTCCTCCCCCCTGGAAAACAACTGTAGCTTTTACAGATGTAGAATACATATGGATTTATTCTGTGATGTGTTATTAGTTTGGTTGAGGTCAAACAATTCAAACCAAAATTTGTCAATGTAGATAAAAATGACTGATACGTGTGACGTGAAATACGAGCTCTTATTGCACTGGGAGCAATCGCAGACATTCAGCCTGAGATTAAAGCGGGTGTAAAAATGCAGACTAGCAGTTTTATTACCATCACTAGCATCCCATCCCTGGGATGCCAGTGATGGTAATAAAACCTCTGCGATAATAACAAACTGCCTATATAAAACCTGTTATCCATGGCACATACTCAGCACATCTGAGAAGCTCTCTATCTGCTCTGGCTCAGATTGCACTTTATCTACAGGTCTAATTACAGTCAGTGAAATGTTAGAGCGCAGCTTTCACAGTTGTATGTTTAATCACAACATTTAGGTATGAGCTTCATCTTCTTGTCCCACAGGGGTGATCTGACATTTGGACACCCGGCACAGAGGTGTTTGTGGTAAATGGCAGCAAGATAAAAGCTGGTAAATGGTCATGTAGTGCTGAAACTCAAAGGATATTTAGAAAAAAAATTTAATGTATAGCTTAGTTTTTCTGTCTTCCGCTAAATCTATGATCCAGCTCAATGACTGTAAGCAGGAGTAAAGAACAATATGTACATTACTGATTTTTCAATGAGCCTCCAGATGGAGTTGGGATGCACCTGCAGAGTCTCTATAACCAACCCTGTCTCCTAACAGTTACATCCATCAATCATTAACTTATTATGGTTTCTATCAACAAAATGAGGAGTATTTTGAATACCACTTTACAATAAGATTATACCCTTAAAAAGGATTTATAAATGGTTCATAATTAGGTCATTAATTCAGTTGTTGACACTGCTAACACTAAATCATAAATAAAAAATTATAAACAAATCATAACACAGTTTTCATACATGAATGCAGGCTCACTATTCGGCAAGATCGAATTAATGCTTTATATTCATTAATCTTACTAATGACTTTCTACCATTTATAAGTGGTATAAGGAGCCTTATAGACACGCATTAATAAATGCTGACGTGTTTTACACTTTGCAATAAAGCTCCTTTAACTGGTTCTAAATGTCAGTAACTGATGAATAAATGATGTAAAAATGAGAAGAAGAAACATGAAGATGATGGAGGGAGAATCACAGAGATGTGAACAGTGGGACAAAGTGGGACAAAGAATGGGTGAACAGTTCACCAGGTAAAGGAAGGTTATCAGCTGTGTTCTAGCTGGATGCTAAAGTCCTAAAGAAGAGAGCAACCAGCAGAAAGCATCTGCATGTTAATCTGCACTGTGATAACAATCTGATCAACAGCTGTGATTAGAATGAGGACGGCTGCTGATACATGTCATGGTAAACATCGCTGCCACGGCCTCAGAGGATGAATCTGCTCATTTGATATGATCATGTGATCTGCTGTAATTTGATCTGCCGCTTTCTGAGCATTAAGATGTTGATGGTGGTTAATTACTGTAGAAACTTAACAAATGAGATGAAGCAGCAGCTACAAATGCTGATATGTTATAACAGTTTATGAATGATTTAAAGTGTTAACAAGCTAATTAATAAACTAGTTATAACCCATTCATAAATCCTTTATAAAGGGGAGTCTGACTGTGAAGTGGTACCATGGTTTTTTAATGACTGTATTTGAGAAACATTCACTGAAAACATATTTTATTGGTTTTCCTAAAAAAATATCCATGCGGCAACTACAGCATGATGAACATTGTTATGGTTATGTTGTTGCTCCAGATGGTGGTTTTGATTTAATATTGTTAAAAGTCAACTGTGACTTTAAGTGTGAGACAGGAACTTTTAACATTTTTAATATTTAACCAAAATTAACAAATTTCCTTAAACCTAACCACATGCAGAACTTGTCTCTGGATTAGTTGTACATACATATACATACTGTACATAGTACATACAGTAAGTTTCCCTCCCTAAATAAATTTGGTAAATCATCATGTAGTAAAGTATAGATTTTTAGGAGACAGCATTGCTGTAAGAAAAAGTAGAGTTGTCTTCTCCCACTCTAGAACTACCTTCTATTGAAGATGCAGTCCCCGTGAGTACTGCTGCATGTGAGGTAAAGAGGAAACTGTTTCTTGACAGAAAGGAAGATGTTGAATCTTAATTTTGTTATTGTTCAATACACTCAGCAAAATACACTAAATACATCCATCTCCATTGTATCGTGGTGTGGAGATACCACCATGGTCTGCATCTTAACCACTTAGCCACCAAGACGCCCCAACTGACCTATTAACTGGTTTTCTCAGACTGCAACAGACCAGATAAGTAGGACGTAAAATATATTAAAAAATATATATCAATGATATGGTGCAGTAAATGTTAGTTGAAGGCAGATAATACTGTGGCAGTTAGTTTATCTGCTGAGGGTTTGGCACACTTGCTTTAAATTATGTGACATATTTATTTAGAGAGCACTTTCATTAAGAAAAATATCCTGTCTCAAATACAAAGAGAGAGTGTTGGTGTGTGTGTTTACAAGCGGAAAAGGAGGGAAAGATTAAACTAGCAATCTACAGATATAGAGGAAACAATAAAACAGAGGGGTACTTAAGAACTTTGAGCTTGCGTCTCATTGGCCAGGGTCTGGTCCGAATGTTGGCGATGATCTCTTTCTGGTACTGAATGTTCTGGAACATTTCCTCCGGGTCATTGCTGTCCACCCGCTCATCCTCTTTATCTTCATCATCTGAGGAGCTACAGCACAAAAGAAAGGGGACAGCAAAAAAAGACTTCACCTGTTACCTCTGGTTAAATCCTGATTTCAAAACTGTGACATTGTCTGACAAAATCACCACACAAATAAAAGACTAGACTGAGCTGTGTTTTCATCTGTATTTACTGTAACATAATCAATCAGAGAGAAAGTTAGAAGAGACACAAAATCTGTCATGGTTTGCTATGGCAGACACTTTTTTTTCTTTTTTTGTTTTGGACTTTTGCACTTCCTGTTTTATTTTGTAATTGGTTTCCATGTGTGTCAGTGTTTTTGCTTCCTGTCTTGGTCCTGTGTCTGTGGTGATTGTCTGCCCCGCCCTAATGTGTTTCACCTGTGTTCAATCACCTCTGCCTCCTGTGTCTATATAGTCTTTGTGCTTCCCTTTGTCTGTGTTGATTCGTCATTTTAGTTCAGGGTTTGTTCACGTCTGTTCATGTCTGATTTTGGTTAAATAAACCTGCCTGCACCGTCTCCCATGTGTTGGCTGCATTTGGGTCCAACTTACCTCGCAAACCTTGACAAAATCTTTATTTCTTATTTACTTACTTTTTATATAATAAATCATTTATATCTAAGTTATTTTTTTAGGCTTTTGCCTTTATTACAGTCATAGTGAGAGACAGAGAAACAGAGAGGATGACACGAAGCAAAGAGTCACAGGCAGGACTTGAACATGGGACTTTGCAGCAAGGACTAAGCCCAAATGTCATGTGCTCCACCAGGTGAACCACCGGGGCCCAAGACAGAATCTCTTTCTTAATTAGTCTCTGACACAGAGCACAGCCTCCATCCGGAAATGCAATAGTTTAGTCTTTATTTACTTCAACCCCAGAATGTAACAGACTTTTATTACAGGCAGGTCTTTATGTCTAAATACTAGAGTTGGTCATAGTCGTTAGTATAGTCATTAGTACGAAGCCTCGTTACAGATGACTTCTCTCTCTCTCTCTCCCTCTCTCCTGCTCTCTCTGCTCATGTGTTTTATGTTTAGTTATTCCTCTGCCTCCTTTAGTAAAAATGATACATGGAATGAAAGTAGTTTATTTGCTGTAATGGAGACGAGGCTCAGTGTATTGGAAGTGCTCCTCCTCTTCCCTACAGTTCCCAAGCAGCCGAGAAACCAGAGTGGCTCAGTAGACTGCCTGTAACAAGAGGTGTAGGCCTAAGCCCCAGGTCAGCATCCGTACACAGTCCAGTCCTGAACCAGGTTTATACGGAGTCTGTTTCAAACAAAGCCGGTAGACCTAAAGACAATGAGCTGCAGCTGTAAACACCCCCGCTAATAGAACCTGTTTGATCCAGAAACTCCAACTCAGTGACAAGGCACCTCTAAATGATAGATTTGCCCACCCATTCCAAAGAATACAAATAAATGTGGATTAAATCAGATGATGTTATGTAAGAGATCTATGGACTGTCTGTCACTAATAATGTGCCTGTGTCACATAACCAGCTGTGTTTGATACTCAGAGAAAACCACTTTCTCAAGTCAGCTACTGAAAAACAGGTGAAATAAAAGGTTAAAGCCAACGCTCACTGATGCGGTGCATTTCCATTTTTGCAGACTGCTGAAAATTTGTCATCACTTTTAACTGGAACTATTAGGGGTTTGTGTTGTGATTGATCATAAACTAACAAGATATGTATAATAAATAACAAATATGTATGTATAAATCTGTATAAATATAGGGATACATTAAATTACTATGCCTTGCATTTAATTTCATTCACTGCTCACTTATACTTCCCTGTATAACCTATTGTGTGGAAGTGTGAGGGTTGACCTTCAGTAAAAGTATAAATTCAATGGTCTTACTACAAAGACCAGCGATACATATTATTAGTGCCACGGGTGCTCAGCTCCGAGGCACTCCTCTACAGCTAGAATAGCTGAGAGGAGTGCCTTGGGGTGCTATGACTTTTGGTGTTAAAATTCCAATTTTTCCCAAAGTTATTCCCAAAAAACTGGGAATAAATAATGCATTAGAAATGCATTGGAATTTTCTTTAGAAACCCACCTTTTTTCTACAAAATTGCACCTTTTTTCTGAGTCACCCAGCTCTCTCATACCTGCACGTAGAAATGTGATTCAAACTGTAAAACGGAGTAAAACTTCTGCTCTCTCAAAAAGAAAGGAACTGTTTTTACATAACATGTAAACTTTTCAAACTGTGAGCACTCAAAGGAGGAGTGCAAATCACTTTTTTTTCAAAGTTAGAGTGAAAGCGTCAGTTGGCTAGAGTGCGTGAAGCAGTAAAAAATAACCTTTATTTTTATTTTTAACTCGAGCTCACGGCCAAACCGTAAAAAGGAGACAAATAATTCTTTCTGAAAATGTAGACATAGTTGTTGGGATTCATAAAATGTAACTTTGACAGGCAGGGTCTGCACAAAATTTAAACGGGGGTGCCGAGTCCGGCAGCAATACCTGTCTCACTCTCATTGACGCCTAATGTAATCGTCTTTTTTTTTCAAAAGAATCTCACTCTGTCTTCGCACTGAGCTTACTCACTCATTTTAAGGAATATCTGAATAAAAATAGAGACTGTAGAAACTTCTGGCTTCAGTGTCTGTCACGGTCTTTTCGGTTTTTGAAAAGAAGTAACGGTTTTCTTATAATTTGCAGTTGTTTGAAGCCATGTAGAAGCCAAATTCTGGGCAGATTTTCACATTGCCATGGCAACGGCAGCTCCTGACCTGTGTGCGTGCGTGCGCCTAGCAACCAGATAACCAACTCTCCAAGCTCCGCTAGCTTTACATTAGCCGCATGTTAGGTCTTAAATTACATTTAGTTAGGTCTTAAATATGTAAGTCCATTTACTGCTTCCTTCGTTGCTTTTTTTTTTGTTTTGTTAAAAGAGTGAATGAAGTTGTGACGGTCTCCGCTGAGACAGAGGAGAGGAGAAGCTACTAGCCCTCTCTCGCTGTCACTTCTAGTCGCGTTGCTCTCCTCCCCAGTAATGTTAAATTTAGCACAGAAAGAAACATAATAGTGGTAATTTAAATAGCGGTTCATGGGATTTATTAACCCTCAGGGGTCCCTCTGTCCTTTTTTGGACATTTTTTTCACTTTTCTATTTTGATTTGCTGATCATTTTGGCTGTGTTACAGCTGAAGGTATGGATTTCTGCAAGAAAGTGTCTTTTTTTGACATATTTTTAAAATCTAATGTCAGTTACTGTTACAGGTCTATTATACACTGGTAACACATTTTGTACCCTCTGGGGTTCCTCGCGTCCAAAAAAGGACACACAAAGAAAATGCTATAAAATCATCATATATCAATATTTTTTTCTGCTTTTTTTTGCATACATCTCTTAAACCACTTCAGTTCTGCTCAAACCTACCAAATGTTTATTAGTTTTCAGGATTTTAACCCTTTAAATGCCAGTTTGAAGACATGTTGCCTCTTGTTTTATTAAAAAAAACAACACAGAATATGAGATATTTCCCACATAATACATGATGGAGGGATGTGACATTGTTTTATATCAGAGTGTTTTATATCAAGACATTTCTCAAAACCAGAATATGATCAGGGTGACTTTTGAACACTGGAAATAAATCATGTACTCATCCCGGCAGTAGCCCCCGTGGCACTCAAAATTTCCCTGGAATTTTTTAGTTACTGGTTAAGGTTTCAAGGGTTTCAAGATTGAATGATTTTCTTTTCTTTTTGATGGGTAATTGATAAGAACGTAGGCGTATATACTGTATGAGCATTTCGTGTTGGCATTCAGTCACTACTTAATACACAGATTGTGTTGACATAGTTTTTTCTGTCCATATTGTTTAAATTTACTGTATTGTGTGTGGATAAAAACAACTACTACTACTATATTGCGACAGGAGAAACTCAGCTTTATACACAGAACATAACTCAATGGAAACACAAACCCTTTCCTTCTGTGTTTTGTCAACTTCTTTAAAAAAAAAAAAATGTTTTGCGCAGAACTGTGATGGAAACTTTACTATAGTGAGGTTACCAGTGAGATTATTTGATGCTTGGCTGATTTGGTTTACAGTTCTAACTGTCTCAGTTTACATTTCAGTTTACTGTGGAAGAACAGATGTTACAGTGTGTCCTTGTATCGCTTGCGGACTTAAGGTGTGTGCATCAAAGAAACAGTCATATTAGAAACATTTCAAATGACCAATTACTTCTGATTAGAAGGTAATTAGATTGACTGGCATCATGTTGTGCAGACCTGAATTATATATCAGAAATAAATAAAAAATTAAAATTATAATAAATAAAGACCTGACAAAGAGACAGGATATTCTGCACAATGGCAAAATCCCTTGTCTGAACCCCTCCCTCCTCAAACATCAACATGTAAATAATGAAGTAAACAAAAACAATCAGGGATACATATAGAGTATATTGATATGTAAAATGGTAAACCAAGCAACCAAGAACAGCCAGAATCTCCAACTTTCACTGTTCAACTTGACATAATGTTTAATTTATTTGTTAGGCAGCAAATTGTATATAATATTACAAATGAAGATGAGAAGATCTCTGGAGAATGGTCATGCATTTCCTAACTGCCAATAGTACTGATCCGTACTGTATATATTCTGTCTACAGCCACAACATCAGAACAGGGAACTGGTTTTAATGTTGTGGCTGATTGGTTTATTTTTGACTTAGTCAAGCCATGAAGCCATGAAGCCTATCAACATGTTGACGTTCTGACCCATGAGCACTCATACTTTTACATTTTTGATTTAATATTACCACGCAAACACACACAAGGTGGAAACAATAGCAGTTACACGCTGTCCTGGGTACAGCTGTTTGGGACCTTAAATTAATCTGATGTCTTATTTGAGAAATATCTACATAAATGAGAGGGAGGAAGATGATGGAATTTCTGATGCAGTTTGGTTGATTGTTGAAAAAATGAATGAATGATACATCAGTTATCTCTGCATGCAATAATTCAAAGACATCACAATAACAAATAGAGAACCATGGACTTTTCAATAAAAAAGAAAGAAAGAAAAATTCACTGCTTGTTGCAGCCATTCCCATATATGTTCAAATCCCTGGATTAACTTTGATAAGATATTATCAAAATTCAACCAAATGGTGAATGGCATATCAATGAAAAAGTGGAGTAATACACTGATTAGGCGCATGTTGAACTGTATTCATGCAGATATAGTACATTTCTTTCTTTACAGCAAACACTTGATTTGAAACTGATGAACACATGTTTCGATTTTTTTGTCAAACTCTTGGATAACCACCCAAGCCGAATGAGTTCAGACTAAATTTACAAAGAGGACCTACGGGTCAGCACGTCCCCACAGGAACACAGGGTAGTGGACAGAGACACAGAGAGTAAAGCAGAAATAAAAAAGACTGATCAAGAGAAGAGTGAGCAGACTCACCCCTGCTGGTGGTCCTGGAAGGCTGAATAAATCCTCCTGGAGTTCTTCCTGATACTCTTATGTCTCTTGGCTGCAGACAGAGACCTGCTGCTGCCGACCCAAGGCTCAGACACTGTACTCATGCTGCTGCTGCTCAGAGTGTGTGTGCATGTGGTTGTGAAAGTAGCGTGTGCAGGTCAGTGTGTGAGCAGAAACTGCCTGCTGCTGCTGCTCAGCCCTAATGGTGTGGGGTGTCTGAGCTGGGTCAACCTGCTGCTCTGGAGCCCAACTGGAGCGTCACACACTACAGCAGCACAGACCGACACACACTCACTCATCAGCCCAATCACAGGCATACTGACTGCTTAAAGGGACAGTACAAAACACACCACACTTCAGCTCCCTCATCAGTGTTCGTTTTGACAGTTTCAACTACAACTTTAATAGTTTACGAACGATATAATTTCAATGTTAAATAAAATGTTAAAATTAAAACCTGGAATTGTTAATTTAATTTTTTATAAAGCTGAAGAAATATGTTGTTCAGATATATACTGTAGCATATATATATGTGTGTGTGTGTGTGTGTGTGTGTGTGTGTGTTTGTGTGCACTGTTACATATTTTGCAGTACCAGTAAAGAACTGGAAGCGAGGTTGCCATTATTTAACTAGTACCTTGCTTTTGCTGACATAATAGTTTCCTGCCGTTTTTGTAAATACAGCAAAAACTGTTATTTTAAGGATATAATGATTAGCAGTTTATTAACACTTTTTTCAAAGGTAACTCTACTTTCTTAGGCTATACAAGTACTATCTCTTGATAAAAAATATTGTTTACCACCTCTGCAGTACCTTAAGAAATGATGATATTAACAATAAACCTCTACTTTAGTAAAGAAGACAATTATGACAGCAGTGTTGTAATAACAACGAGTGGGGGCCCACTGAATAAATGAAATCTTTCTGCACTGTGAAGAGGGAAAACTCAGATATTCACACAGTTTGTGATGAATGGCAGGTTGTTTCTTCATGCAAACTACATTTAGTGTTAAAAATTCAATTAAGCTTCTATATTTTAGGGGTTTAGTGAAGGCGGGTCATTTTTGACCCGGAGGACAAGGGGCGTATACAGAATGTGAAGACAACACAAGGGTTAATGCGGGCTTGCTAACTTGGTCACCAGAAGTAGTTCACCAACAAGCCCCACAACATTATGGCTATGTCCACACTGCTACATTTTCATTAAAACGCATCTCTTTTGCTACTGTCCAATACTGTCCTCCTGTCCACACTAATCTGAGAGATTTTGAGCACGAAAACAGAGACTTTTGGAAACACTGATGGCCCCATTTTAGTTTGAAAACTCTGGGGTAGTGTTGCTTCTGGAAGGAGAGAAACTCAGACCTGTGGAAATTATGATGTAGACACTCAGAGTCGCTCCCTGATTGGCTCTCCTCAGCCTCGACTACCAGTGGTGAAAGCAACATAGACGACGAGATACAAGTGTTACTGACCTTGTTGTCTTTGCTAGCAACTGCTGTTCAGTTAAATTCTGCATTTTAACACTGCAGCTGTCTTTGTTGTGCCTCGTTCAGAGGATCTTGTGCAACTAATCAACTGCAGAGTAGACAATCTGCTTCCTGTTTACACCGGCTGCCCAGTGTAGGTGATTGCTCATGTATGTGTGTGTGTTCATGTGTCAGTTCATCCTTTATGCATCATGAATGTCTTTACTAAATTTAATCCTGATCTGCATGTTGCATTCTCGTGATATTTTGAGGGTGGTGCTCAGGCAACCCTCATAAAGTGTTCATCCCTCAGCAGCATGAACATCCATAGGACATATTTAATATATTATATCCTTCTCTGTAGTGTTAAAGTGTTAAATGTACAGATTTTCACAAAGAGTGACTTTATCATATTCTCAATCATATTCTCAGTTTTTTTCCATAAAAACAAACAAAGTCTCTGCTAAACAAAGGAATGGTTCCTTTATATGCTTTTATTCAAGCAGTATATGTATGCATGGGGTCGTTTTAGCAACAGTAATAGTGTGCTGTGCCTTATGTTCACTTGGCTTCTGTCTGCTAAGTAATCTTTGAAGCTGAGGGGCAGATGGATCATAGAACTGGATTAGACCTTGAATGTCTGACAGATGTTTCTGTCTTAATTGGTGGCTGTTTGACTGGTCTCAGAGGAGTGTTTCTGACCGATGTGTCCTTTTCCATGGAGACCAGTCACAATGTACTGTATAACTACAGTCGGATAACCTGGATGTTCAACTCAGACAGACCCCTTGAATAATTATGCAGCTTGTTTGTAGGAGCACAAAGCCTGCACTTAAACACCAAAGCAAGAATCCGTGCGGGTTCCTGCCTTTTAAAGCATGTTAGTATCAGTAATGCCTCTTGATCATTGTTGGGATATTTTAATTGTTTTTGATGTCTCACATGTTTCAAGTTTATCAAGTATGAGAATCTTCACTAACTCAGGGGAGTCTTTTATTTCCTCTGTTGCACTTTATGTTCACAGGCACTTCCTGCTGTATGTGTTATCAACACATTAAATACATCTCTGGTTCTTTGTCAGAACATATCAAGAAATCTTGGTATTTGTTTTAATAGTAATTTACTATACAGACTGTACAGAGGTCTTTGAACCAGCTGTGACCACAAACTGGCTCCCAGTATGTTTAGCTCTGATTTAAAGAACCAATTGTGATTGGTTAATTCCTACCTCTAGTCTGATTGGTTGATTTGCAGCTGTGTTCTAAACTAGAATGGTTAACTAGACAAGGCTAGGTCGTATGTACTTTTTATGGACCTCTCCTGAGACGCCTGTGAGAGTCTGAACAGTGATGTTCCACACGGGTGTGTTTCATCTCCATCTACACAAACAAGGTGAAATATAACAACAGCAAAGACATCTCACAATAAAATACACTGATGACATGCCTTGGTTAGCTGCCTGCAGGATGTCACCAGCCTCTCCTACTCTCTCTTGACCAGCTTGTCACTTGGTTTGACAGTTATCATGAAAGGGCAGGAAGTGGAACAGGTCACTACCCTCTGCTGTCTCCATTCCGAACAGAGACATAATGAAGTAAACCCTCCCACACACACACAGGCTGGGGATGCATGATGGATCAACCCATGAGCACTGCTGCTGCATGTATTCCAACATGTGTATTTTATATATTTTATGTTCCTACTGTGGTTATGGAGGACCAGGGATGTCACAGGAAAAGTTGCCAGTGACATCTGGGCTGATGCTTACACCTCTTGATGAATCTCACGAGTGTTACCTTTCTTTTGACAGATTAAGAAGAATGATGATTAGACATGTAGACATCAGATGTTACTGGATAGGAGTAAATGAAGATGGCACACAGCATAAATGAACAATTTAATTTAAATTAATTAGTAATTCTATGTGACTATTACAAGCAGGGCAAACGTTGGCTAACCAGGGTCTCTGGTAAAGTGTAACGAGCCCGGGAGGGAGCCCCTAGCATTCGCCTATACTGCCTATGCCACGGGCCGGCGTTGCAGTACCTGCAGATAGGAAGCTAAAAACCATCAAAATAGAGTTCTGCTGTGAGATTTTCTTTTTTCTCGTTCTCTTTAGGCAGAGAAAAGGTTAGCTGGTTAACTCATTGGTTAGGAGTTCAGAACCAGGCAGCAGAGACGCCGCAACAGGGCAGGCAACCCAGGCAATTGCCTAGGGCCCCGAGCTAAAGGGGGCCCCGAGGGACGGCTGACGTCAATGACAAAATAATGGAACTGCTTTAGACGCTGCAACGACAATGCATCGGAAATGCCCCGCACAGGGCCCTTTCCGAGTTGTCACTGGCTAGTTGCTAGAAGGGGGCCCCGACAGACAGCTGATATCGCTCCATATCAGCGACACAACTTGAAACCCCTGTAGACACTGCAATGACACGTCGGGAATCTCCCTAATAGGCCCTATTAGGGAGATTCCCTTACTATCCGGCATCGACGTGCGGTCCCGGTCAAACAAACACATGAAAAAATGAAGCGAACATATCTATCTGGGCACACGAAAAGAAAAAAAAAAAAACAAGAAGAGGATGAAAAGAAAAAATGTGACAGTGGTAAGCAGGAATGTGTAAGCTATGTGTGTTACATTATAAAAAAAGTAGTGCTGCCAGCCAGCCTGCCACTATCCCAAACTCCCAGACATCCACCAAGCACCAAATAAGCACCAATCTACAGTTTCCTGTTTTCAAAGAAAAGCATGCAACAGGTGCTAAAGAGTGGCAAGCTTCGTGCAAGTTGCAAGAACTTGCAGCACACAATGCATGACATTGAGGCAGATGATTTAGAATTGGAGATCAATTCTGCTGTCTACACTTTTCCAGAGCACGCCTCCACCTGCCCAAATGACATGTTAAACTACATTTACAGTGAAAACCTTCTGGATCTCTACAGTAATCTAAGCATTGCATTGCGTCTCCTCTTGACTCTTCCTGTCTCTGTTGCCTCTGGTGAGAGGAGCTTTTCTGCTTTGAAGTTGATCAAAAACCTATTTGAGGTCAACCATGTGCCAGGAGAGGCTCACAGGACTGGCACTCATTTCAATAGAAAGAGATGTTTGGAGGTCCTTAGACATATAAGACATAGTGGCTGCATTTGCAGAAGCCAAGGCCCGCAAGCAGCAGTTTTAAGAAAAAAAAGGCACTACTATTGGACTGTGGATATAAGACCAAGGTGTCACAGCAAGTTTTAAGTTCGTCCTTTTCCACTTCAATTCCTTGTTTGTTTGTTTTTTTGCTTGGTTGCGTTTTTATCATTCTGAAAATTTTGCACATTACAGTTATGTATGTTTTTCTGTTATTTATATACTGTATTGTATGTAAAGTTTGCATTCAGATAGTTATGTTATTTATTATTTATTTCATATGTTAATTGTTTAATAAAAGATTTCTTTACTGATCCGTAGTACTGGACTTCATTCATCGTGATTCTGGGGGGCCCCGTGGTCCTTCTTGCCTAGGGCCCCCAGGGGATCTAGAAACGCCCCTGCCAGGCAGTAAACTAATGAAAACAAACATACCCAAAGCCCCTGCACTAGAACTTGAAAAAACTGCTTTAATGTTGGAAGAAGTGAAGAAGAAGAAGTTGCCCAACGGTCTGCAATGGAATTCACATGACTATACTCACAACCTCCAATACTTTTATGACAAACCCTCTTGATTCTTTTAATCTGTCGACCTTTTTTAATTCATGGATAAAAACTTCTGATATTTTAACTATATATTAACCATCGAACTGGAAATGTGCTCAGTTTTCATTTCTGAAATCTGTTCACCTTAACCTCGGCTTGGTCATACAATCGAGTTTGCTTTGCACAAGCCCAGAAAAAGGATTTGATTTCACTGCTCTGATGCAAATTATTGATAATAAAAGCAGTGTATGAGAGCAGAGCTACATTTGATTGTCTGATATTGTGACAATGTACTAAATATGGTGAATAACCATTATTACCATCAATCCAGTAGGTCAAAGTTGAACAAAGGTGAAGTGTGATCTCTGCCCGAGCTGGCTGATGATTGCACCAAATGCTTGAATGGGAAACGGCGCAAATAACTGAAAAATGGAAGTGTACTGTGACGATACATTTAGTCTCTCAAAAAGCAGCTTTCCTTGCCTTGTCACGTCCTCAGTGTTCTGTAGATACAGATGAACGAAACATAAACTGCATGTTGAGTTTCCAGGAGGAGACACTACAGTATCATTGAGGCGCTGCTGCTTCATTTCTCACAGCTTCATGATTCAGTTTAGTTTAGTTAATGTTCTGGACCACACATCTGAGCCATTCTTGTTTCAAATGACGACATCTGTCTTTGTACAGCTCTAAAGACCAACCACAGGAGACTAACATCTCTGACCTTGCTGGGAATTAGAGGTCGTCCAGCCAGTCACACTGTAAATAATAGCAGCTTTGGTTATTATTGTACTTTTTTATTTATGCCACAGCGATATGATGTGCTCCTATTGTTTGATGTTTGTTTTCTGTGTTTCAACCTGTATAGAGATCATCAGCTATTACTGTCTAAAATGGATTATTTCATACCTTTACAGTAAATCATACACTTGTATGTCAGTACACCCTGTGCTCTACACCCCTGAGACGAGAACAATCATTTCAAAGTGCATTTTCCTTGTGAACGTGATATGATGAGAGCTCTGCTCACAGTGCTGTTTGAGGCTGTTAGTCCACTCTGAATTTCTAAAATAGGACAGCAGCATTGTATTGACCAGTGGAAATGAGATTGTGTCTGCGCCACCCTTTTTGCCATCTGTTGTGTCATCTGAGAGGAATTGTGACAAATATATCTATACATGAAAACTAATTATATTATGTATATTTTGCAATGTATCTTAAATAAGTACATATTTAATACTTATTTCTATTCCTATCTACATCTATTTACTGCTTATTTCTTTAGTGTGACGCTAGTATTCAACATACTGTGCATATAGTCATATTAAAGTATATCCTGCTGTATTTTTTTTATCTAATGCCTCAAATTTATTTGTGTGTCATTCACAATTGCAGCTTGTATCTCTCCCTAATTACTCCAATAAGAGCTTTCCCCACAGAAATCATTAAAGCTACATTAATTTTTTGGCCACTTGGGGGCAGCACAACACTCTGTAAACAAAACAAATAGGGTGTTCCTGCAGAACTGGAGGCTGCAGCTCAGAACCGCATTTGTAGGACCCTAGTTTTTTACAACACTGCCACCTGAGGAAGAGAACAACACGACCGCATTTCAGTTGGAAGATGGACGATAAGTGAGGTTTGAGTATGACAGCTCATAGATATATGAAGAGTAGCAAACTAATTACTTTACTATTTAATCATTTATTAAATTCATATTTAATAAATATAAAAATATATAATATATTAATATTAATAATACACAACCATGGTCCTGAACCTGCAGCCTTCTGTAGGCTACTGCAGGAACGTACTATTGCCCAATCTTATTTTAGCAACATTAAACTACTAAATTATAGCGGCAGGGAAATTTGTGCGTAAATCCATCCAATCACCACACAGAGAGCTACTGTATGATACAGATTAATCTCATGAACTTTATCTCACCTACCAACTTTTGGAACTGGGGGTTTGAGCATTGAAGTTTCAGGAAAAGTCAAATGTCAATAACTTGTTATCTCTCTCTCTCTCAGGAATCGTTGAGGTTCTTTCATGTGTCCTCCACCTCCACTCAGTTGGAGGGGTTGCTCACTTTCCTTGTTATTGTTATTGATTATTATTGTATCAAAAATATATCTGCAGTATAGAATCTTGAATCTGTCCTTAGGTGTGCTTGTGTCTTGCCTCTCTAAAACCTTCTGATAAATACCTATGTAGGGTTATATAAAGGTACTTTATAAAAAAGATGTCAGCATAATTGCTGTAGCTACTGCCTGCATGGCTTTGAAATAACACTATACCAGCTACTTACAGACAAATTAACAATACACAATACCGCGGTTAAGGTTGTGAATAGGCATGGGCCGGTATGATAACTTTAAGCAAAAATATCACGGTTTCACAGTATTGTGATTACAGCTCTAATAGTATTGGATTAAACATAAACAATGTATGTCGACTTGTGTTTACATTATGCACACACACACAAACACACACATGCTCTTCTTCGCGTAATGTTAGGGAGGAAACTAGCTGATATTATCCATGTTAGCATATCACCGTATTTCCCCAAATTATAACCGGAGCTACTTTTAATAAAAAATTAGTTTGGGACCAGGCTACAAATAGTGGCAGGCTACTATTTGAATGAGGCCTTTTATTTTTTTCAAATTTCACAGCCAAATTTGAAAATACTGTAACGACTGTCTGTTGAAAAATTAAACTAGTTTTACTGGTATGAAGTAGGGCCTATGGGCTATGTCCAAAATCCATTTTCAGGTCTCTCCAGAGATGCTCAATTGGGTTTAGGTCAGGGCTCTGGCTGGGCCAGTCAAGAATGGTCACAGAGTTGTTCCGAAGCCACTCCTTTGTTATTTTAGCTGTGTGCTTAGGGTCATTGGCCCTCATTTATCAAACGAACGTACGGCAGAAAACCGTGCGTACGACCGTTTCCACGCAAGCTTCGGCATTTATCAATTTGGACGTGAGCGGACGCTACGATCAGATCTCACGTCAGGTCTGAGCTCGTGTACGCAAATCTGGATTTGCGGTGCAGCAGCAAAATCTGGCTGAGTCTGAAAATAATTATTAGACAAACCTCAGCTGTCATTATCATGTCGCATATTTAGAACAGATCAAAACGGATAAAAAATTAGAATTTTAAAAAAGCCCACGTTTTTTACTGATACCACTTTTTTTTTTACAATAAAACAATATGAGAGGCTAAATAGCCTAACATGACATCTAATTATTGCACATTAAAATTTGAAATAATAAATACAAGCAGAAATGTGTGTTTGCAAATTAACTCATGGCAAAATTGTGTAATTGTTTTTTGTTTTTTCCGATGGGTGTGACAACTGGAACAACAATTAAAAGTATCTGGTGAGATAATTATTGTTGCACTGTGGTTGGTCAGATGTTTACTCACTCCCCTATTTAAACAGATGCTTTGACAGTTATCAAATCATAACGATGGCAGATTTACTCGTTTTGGAGGAACCATATGCGCGTGTCAGACGTGAGCGCGTTTTCAGAGACCACAGGGATCTCCTCATGGAGAGTGATGCTTGGCTGATAAGTCGCTTTCGGCTCCTAAGACATGTCATCATCGAGCTATGCAACCATTTAGATGTCCGTTTGAAGAGGGAAACCAGACGGTCAAACGCCTTACCTGTACCCGTGCAGGTGCTCGCCACGCTGGGGTTTTTGGCCCCCGGGACCTTTCAGCGGGAGATGGGGGACAGGGCTGGAATCTCCCAGCCAACCATCAGCAGGACGATGCCAGCAGTGTTGGCTGCAATAAAGTCCCTCTCCCGAAGGTACATTCGGTTCCCATACAATGATGCCCAGCAATCTGTGATTAAAAGGCAATTTTATGAGATTGCTGGTTTTCCAAATGTGGTTGGAGCAATTGATTGCACTCATGTGTGTCTGAAGGCACCATCCATGAATGACTATGCATTCATCAATCGCAAAAACTACCACTCTATAAATGTACAAGTGATTTGTGATGCCAAGCTATCACTTTTAAACATGGTGGCCGGGGAGGACACACGATTCTTTTATTTTTCCGTGTTGGCGCGCGGCTGCAGGAGGGCGCACTGCAGAGCCAAAGTCATCTCCTCGGTAAGTAACTACCCTAGATAAATTGCATTAACTAAACAAGGTGTCAGATAATTAACATTTTGGTATGGTTCTTCTAGGTGACAAGGGTTATCCTCTCACGGAATACCTTATAACCCCGCTGGCTAACCCTGCTACAGAGCAGGAACGCAGATTTAATAGTGCGCACACGGGTCCCTGTGGAGCGCTGCTTCGGGTTGCTGAAGGGCAGGTGGCTCTGTCTTGGACCAGCAGGAGGAACGCTGTTGTAAACCCCAGAAAAAGTGTGCGACATTATTATGGCCTGTTCAGTTTTGCACAACATTGCATTAGGGAATGGTTTGCCGTTTGATGTGCCGGTGCAGCCAGATGAGCCAATGCCCATGGAACCTTGGCCAGTGCAGCCTCCACTGGGGGCTATACGGAGGAGACAGGACCTCATTCATCGCTTTTAAAACGTAAAGTATACCTTAAACTCTTGCAAATGCTCTGCAGTATTTAATCAGTAATGTAAAGTATTCTAGGTGAAATTGGCTAAAGTCATACTAAACACAGACAATGGACAACATTTAGTCATTTAAACATTTTATTATGGCTTTTTTAGAGTGTCATTAATTTCTTTTAATGCGTTATTTATTGCCTCAAGTGCACCGACAACTGAGGTCAATAAACTGCATATTTCTTTTTGTCTCTCCAGGACCTCCGCCGTGACGATGTTTGGTCTTGGCGCAGCACGGGGGGGCAGAGGGCACGCGCTCACTCTCGGCAGCAGTGGGACCAGTCTGGGGAGGAGACCTGGCCGACACACTGCTGGTGCCTGGCTCTGAAACATTTAAAAATACAATAAACATGTATACCCATGTAACATGCGTAAGCCTAATTATTTGTAAGAAGTTGTGTACAGTCAGAGTGCGATAGATTTTACAATGCAAGCAAAAGGGGGTAGTTACCATTCTGCTCTGGCGCGAGTGCATCTGTGTCTCCTCCACCACTTATGCCCGAGATCGACTCGCACCCAATCAACGAGACAATTTTCTCCTCTGTCCCCGTCAAGATCAGGCTGGAGTCTGGTTGGCCTCCTCCAGTCTGCCTGATGTTGCGCTTTAGTGCAGCAACCCGCTTTTTGGTGGCCAGCTTTAAATCAGACCACTTTTTTTAACCTAAATGTAAAGAATTGCCTTAATCAATTAGCAGACATAAGCTTTTAAGCTGCAGATGAATCAAAGATTCAATTAAATCGTTAGGCATAGGTTAAATTATTGACTTGTATTCAAACCTCAGCCGGAGTCCATTCCTCTATGGCAACGCCGTTGACTGCCTCCGTTACCCTCTTCCACACAGCGGTTTTATGAACGCCTTTAATACCACTTTTCAGACTGCCAAAAAGCACATTCTTATTTTTGCACCACCTCAGATGTCAGGATGTCAATTTCCATCTCTGAAAACTTTCTTTTCTTGCTAGTACTTCTTCTCTCCATGTTTGACCTTAGTGGGCGAGACCTCCGAACCAGGAATATTTAAGGGCATAACATGTTAATGACGATCGAATTCAGCCGCCGCATTTATCAAGACCTGATCATTCGTACGCTGGGATTGGTCAGATACGAATGTTTCATGAATCACACGTGTGTCCTATCGTACGACCAATTCTGCGCTCAGATCTGCGCCTGTTTTCACGCAAGATTGATAAATGAGGGCCATTGTCTTTTTGGAAGGTGAACCTTCGGCCCAGTCTGAAGTCCTGAGCACTCTGGAAGAGGTTTTCTGCCAGGATATCTCTGTACTTGGCCGCATTCACCTTTCCTTCAGTTGCAACCAGTCGTCCTGTACCTGTAGCTGAAAAACACCCCCATAGCATGATGCTGCCACCACCATGTTTCACTGTTGGGATTGTATTGGGCAAGTGATGAGCAGTGCCTGGTTTTCTCCACACATACCGCTTCGAATTAACGCCAAAAAGTTCAATCTTGGTCTCATCAGACCAGAGAATCTTATTTCTCATAGTCTGGGAGTCCTTCATGTGTTTTTTGGCAAACTCTATGCGGGCTTTCATATGTCTTGCACGGAGGAGAGGCTTCCGTTGGGCCACTCTGCCATAAAGCCCCGACTGGTGCAGGGCTGCAGTGATAGCTGACTTTGTGGAACTGTCTCCCATCTCCCTACTGCATCTCTGGAGCTCAGCCACTGTGATCTTTGGGTTCTTCTTTACCTCTCTCACAGAGGCTCTTCTCCCACGATTGCTCAGTTTCCAGGTCTAGGAAGAGTTCTGGTCGTCCCAAACTTCTTCCATTTAAGGATTATGGAGGCCATCGGCTCTTAGGAACCTTGAGTGCTGCAGAAATTCTTTTGTAACCTTGGCCAGATCTGTGCCTTGCCACAATTCTGTCTCTGAGCTCCTTGGGCAGTTCCTTCGACCTCATGATTCTCATTTGCTCTGACATGCACTGTGAGCTGTAAGGTCTTATTTAAACAGGTGTGTGCCTTTCCTAATCAAGTCCAATCAGTTTAATTAAACACAGCTGGACTCCAATGAAGGAGTAGAACCATCTCAAGGAGGATCAGAAGAAATGGACAGCATGTGAGTTAAATGAGTGTCACAGCAAAGGGTCTGAATACTTATGACCATGTGATATTTCAGTTTTTCTTTTTTAATAAATTTGAAAAAATTTCTACATTTCTGTTATTTTTTTTTTTTGTCAAGATGGGGTGCTGAGTGACATTGATAAGAAATAAAATGAACTTTTTTTTATTTGAGCAAATGGCTGCAATGAAACAAAGTGAAAAAATTTAAAGGGGTCTGAATACTTTCCGTACCCACTGTATATACTAACTTGCTTCAGAGACAGGGAATCTGGTCGAAGTGCTGGAGTTCACAAGAGGAATGGAAAGAGACCTTTCATCTAAAAAGGAGATAAGAAAAAAAAAAAAAGTGTGTAGCCATCACATGACTTTGTGTGCGCTGTGCGCTGTGCTCTGCTGAGAGACAAAACAAATGGCAATACTTACCACCACCGGACCTGCTCTCCGTGGGCTTCTGAGAAATAGGTGGAACTGTTCAACCCAACACACAAAAAACATTTAGACATTATTTTAAGTGCTAATAATATGCATGCCAAAGTTACTTGATAAGACAATACAAATGAGACAGAAAATATACTATTAAACTGTTTAGGATCACATGGAAATTGACATAGTTTTAAATGGAAAGAAACATCTTATAATAAAGAGATCATTAAATCATCATCATTAACATGATGAAAAGTTTAGACATTATTTATTTTGTAAATGGCTAAAATAAATTTAATTTTTAACATTTATATTAAAACTTTTTTTATATCTATCTTACGGCTAAAGTCCACTGGGCACGGGCGCAATGCGACACATCTTTCGTGCGACGCCCGCAGCAGATCGCGCCCATTATAGTCAATTGGAGCAGCTCTACCGGCCACGTTAGTCGCACGTGCACCCGCGCGACTCCTCTCTAGATTTGCGCTGCTGGTCTATTGTTTTTTTTTCTCTACGCGGCCCTCCAACAGGTAAAAACTACATAGAACTGTGTAAAAAAAATGAGTACAATCTAAAAATGATTAAAATAAATCCCTCTTTGTACCAGAGGAGCATTTATTTACTTTAATTTCTCCTGTGTTCGAAACCACAAGTCACTTTAATCATCTTCGCTGAAACCCATGAAGTCGTCTTCTTCAGTGTCGGAGTTGAACAGCCTCAGAAGCGCTTCGTCACATCTGTCTCCATCAGTCTCGCTCTCCGTGTCACTGTCACCCTCCGGTGAAGTTGACCCTGAAGGTGCGCCGCTCTCTTCGCGTAGCAGTCCAGCCTTTCGGAACCCGTTGGTGATGGTGGATTTTTATAATGACCAGTTGGTAATTTATCTGCTAAAGAAAAAGTAGCGTATTCTTCCTTGCATTGATTTTTCGTCTATCTTATTTTTTATTCTAATTCCAGTTAGAGCGCCCCTAGCGGTGGAAGAAAAATCCACAGAATAGCCGAACCTGTATATAAGCCGCATGGTTCAAAACCCAGGAAAAAAGTAGCGGCTTATTGTCCGGAAAATACGGTAGTTAAGTTAAATAAATAATACAGTGACATGATAAAATGTGATCACCACAAAGATTTTTATTAAACTTTCATTAACTTTTGCTGTTAATTCATGGAACAAGAAATACAAGGAAGAAAAATTCATAAATTTGAACAGTTTAATCTGCCTAAAATGCATTTGTAATAGGCTATTTACATATTAAACTCAAATCACAACACAGGAAAAGTGTAGAGGTGTTTTGTGTGTCCGTGTTGACCAGCAGACACAGCAGAGATCTGCCACAACTAAACAAGACCTGTCCTGAAGAACAAATCAAGCAGGCTTATTAATAAAAAAGAGCAATATTTAGATTTTACATTTAACAAAAAAGGGAATAAAAATCAATCAAACAATAAAAAAGGTGGTGATAAAATAAATGCATTCGAAATATAATAATAATATATAATATATAATATCGAAAATAATTGTATTATCATATAATTAATTATAGATTCTATGTTTATATTATATAACATATATTTTTAAATTAAATAAATAAACTGTAAATAAAATTGAAATAAAGTGCAAATGACTCCTTTATTTTTAAATTAAATAAACTCTAAATAAAATTGAAGTAAAGTGCAAATGACTATAGCCTTATAATCAGCAGATTCATTTAACAATTGCTTCAGCAGTTTTCATTTTTGCATGGCAGAACCAGATGTTGCTCTTTATATCTTGAACAAATAAACAACCAAATCAATGAAGTCAAAACAGTAAGTTTTTAACAAGCTACAACTTCATTTTTTATCTTCAACTCTTAATGAGACACTTGGGCCTGCCTCTGAGACACAATCACATCCAATCTGGGTGGAATGGGGGAAAGGCTCACTCTCAAAGTAGCCTCCAACCTTGTTTTGGGCTTTGGTTTTAGTTGTGGCCACAATGGAGAACCCTGATTCACACAGGTATGTCGTTGTGAATGGGAGAAGGAGTTTCACAGCCCTCAGTGCAAGACATGGGTACTCCTTTGAGACAGCAATCCAGAAGGAGCCCAGGTCTAGTTTGCCCCACTGCAATTTTAAAGTGCTGTCGGTGGAAACTTCCAGAAGCTGTGATTCCAGATGTGAGGGCAAAGCAACATCATTTCCAGTGGGATCCACAGAAAATGGGTCCAAAATCCACATGTGTCCCTCTCTGGGATCCTCAGGAAAGTACTCATCAAATTTCTCTGCCAGTTGTGAGAGGTGCTGAGAGACTGAGTCACTGATCATCACCTGAGGGCAGTTTTCCAAAATGTCAGACAAAAGTTTCCTCTTGAAAGCTTGAACTTTGTCTGCAACCAAAAATATGTTGCTGTTTCTTCCTTGAAGAGAGATGTTCAGCTGGTTCAGTAGTGAAAAAATGTCACAGAGGTAGGCAAGTTTTGCTGTGAACTTTGTGTCGGCATAGTAATGTGCAAAAGGAGATTTTTCTCAGTGAGGAAAGTGAAGACCTCATTCTTCAGTTCAAACAAACGCTTGAGGACCAGTCCTCTTGAGAGCCATCTCACTTCACTGTGATAGAGCAGCTGGACATGATCTGCGTCTATGTCCTCACAAAGCTTGGCAAAACATCTGGAGTTCACAGCGTCGTTTTTAATGAAGTTGATGGTTTTCACACATATAGTCATCACTTCGTGGAACATCTTTTTCGCTGCAAGGCTTTCACGGTGGAGAAAACAGTGTGTCCATTTAGCTTCTGGCGCACGCTCGAGTATCTGTCTGATGACACCGTGATGCCTGCCAGTCATTGACGCTGCGCCGTCACTACACACCCCGACACAGTTCTGCCAGTCCAGGCCGTTCTCAGTGAAGTAGTTATCCATGCAGCGGAAACATTCCTGAGCCGTAGCTCGTGTCGGTAGCTCTCCACAGAACAGTATGTCTTCGTGAAAACTACTGTCCCAGCGATAGCGAACAAAAACCAACGGCAGTGCAGCATTCGTGACATCCGTGGACTCATCCATTTGCAAAGAGAAAAATGTACTACTTTTTATTCTGTCAAGAAGTTGCTGCTGTATGTCTGAGGCCATGTCCGCGATACGGTGACTCACAGTGTCGTTGGACAGTGGGATGGTCAGCAGCTTCTTTGCAGCGGCCTCTCCGATCATCTCACGGCACATATCCACAGCGGCAGGGAGAACCAACTCCTCCGCTATGGTGAATGGTTTTTTTACTCTGTGCCACACGTCTGGCTACGAGGTAGCTTGCTTTCAGCGCACATTTAGAGTTGCCAGTCAGTGACACAATAGACTTTTTCTGCATCTGCAGCCCATTTTCTTTGCTCTTAAAATATTCTACCGGCTTTCCCATGAGCGTAGGACGCTTGGTCTCTAGGTGCCGCTGTAGCTTCGAGGGCTTTAAAGCTTCATTAGATAGCGTCAGCCCACACTCCACACACTGGGCTCTCGGCTCTTCCTCACTTCCCCCGTTCGCAAATCCATACCGAATGAAGTCGGGATTGTATTTACGCACACATTTAGTCTTTTGGGGGGGTCCAGCACCACTTTTGTCTTCATTTTTCCTCTTTAAAAACTTCTCCATCACTAACTAGCTGAATGTCGATCTTCTTTTGTTGTTCTGTGAGCTTGTTAAACAACTGACTAACGCATTACCGCCACCATGTGGTCGGAGGCTGCATTGTAACTGCGCGTCTCATGGATAACATAGCGTAGTAGCTCTGGCGTCACCGAATCCGCGCGTACACATTAATTAACATCTCTGGTGTATTCAGTTGACAACCTATGCAGTCCCACGGCCCAAAACTGAAAGTTTCTTGCGGCCCTCTAGGTGGCGCTTGCGGCCCAAGTATGGGCCGCGGCCCTATGGTTGAGAATCACTGTCTTAAACCACTTCAGTTCTGCTCAAACCTACCAAATGTTTATTAGTTTTCAGGATTTTAACCCTTTAAATGCCCGTTTGAAGACATGTTGCCTCTTGTTTTATTAAAAAAAACAACACAGAATATGAGATATTTCCCACATAATACATGATGGAGGGATGTGACATTGTTTTATATCAAAGTCTATTATATCAAGACATTTCTCAAAACCAGAATATGATCAGGGTGACTTTTGAACACTGGAAATAAATCATGTACTCATCCCGGCAGTAGCCCCCGTGGCACTCAAAATTTCCCTGGAATTTTCTAGTATGTTATTGCTAAACAAAATAATTCAATGAAATGTTCAATCATGTCATATGACTGCATTAAATGTAAATCAGTGGAAAGCATATAAATACTGGCTTGTCACAATCCACTTTGCTGTTCTCCTGCTGTGGTGGAAATTTCCACTCACTCACCCTCTGGCCACACCTCATCCGCCAAATCTGCCACACCTGGTGTTCCCAGCTGAGTCTCATTATCCATTACCTAGCCACTTTATAAGCAGCTCTGTTTCAGTCACTCAGTGCCAGATTGTCTTCGCTTCATGCCTGACCTTCCAGCACTAACCTGTGGACTGACTTCCCGGTACCGACTCGGCTCGCCTCTGATCTTCTCTTTTCTGCCCCGGCAAACACTACAGCCTTCTGTTCCTGTTTAATAATAAATAGCGTTTCATAAGTCTTGATAATGGAGCGTGATATGAGTGACACAAAGTCTATCAGACAAATCCCGCACGTGCTCCCTCCATGGCTCTTTTCAACAGCTTAAACAGAGAATTAAAAAAAAAAAAAAACACAAATAAACAATGTAGGAAAAAGAGAAGAAGGTACGCATTTAGATTCAAGGCATAACAGGGTATTTAATTGATTATTTAAATCTCCATACATGCAGACAGGATCGGTCAGGATCTAAAATTCACTATATTGATAGACTTTTCAGCATATCACCCAGGTCTACACAGAGCACAAGCAAGCTACTTGACTTTTCCACGGATGCATGAAAACCACTTGAGACATTTCTGTACCTCCATGTCTCTCTGCGTTCTCTTCCTCAGCAGCCGCTTCATCAGACAGGTCAGATCCTATAAATATTAAAACATCGACACAATAAGAATTTCAAACTTGATACAGATTCAGCTCATTCAAATGGACAAACAGTGACTATAAAGTTATTCATCAGTATTGTTTGTCAACAAACTAAGTGGGGAGGGACAATGGTTTCTGTCTGCTGAATATTCATCATTGTTCACACCTGGGCTCATAATGCCCCGCCCAAAAACCTGGGCACAGGAATACTGCCTCGAGAAAGAAATGAGAAAGAAAAGAAAATACCACTGCATTTCTTCTGCTTCGAGATAACTGACATAAATTAGGCAGAAGAGATTCAGGACATTTCCTCCTCTCCTTTCACCACTCCTTCACCCTCCTCCTCATGCAGGGACAGTCCTTAAGTATTTTGTTAATGTGCATTTTATACATACAGTATCTAACATTACTACTGTTAACTTTGGCCAGCCAGCCACCCTGTTGATTGGCCTAAATCAAAAAAGCCCGTGTTGGTAGTGCTGATCTGATACAATTTGATGCTGGGTTAACGATGCGATTTTCTCACAATTTGCATTTCTTAAACAGAATGAGCTTGCAGACAAACTGTGACAGAGAAAGATTTCTTGATTTATTTCTCAGACAAAAACATCTGAGGTAGGGTGTAATTGTAAAACACAAACATGACATTGCCAACAGGGTGAAAAGAGGTAGAATTGTATATCCTTTATTATTTGTGATTTAAATTTTTGGTCCCATCGCCCACTACTACTAGAGTCTATTTGTGGACACCTGTACATTGTTTGTAATGACCCTGATGAAGCCATGTGTACGGTTCTTATGGAGATAAATTAAAGATTATATTTTGTAGCTTTCTTGTGTGCAATATTTCTACTTTTTCAACTAATTTGATGTTTCCTGTTTCCTGTTCCACGACTGAAGGTCTGACAGTGCTGTGCACGGGGCATCTACCTTTAAATGAGCTGCCTTTAGAGAACATGCTTATTTTACAGCAACATGAATTTGCTTTTTCAAATTATCCCGCCAATGACAAGAATGTACCTGGAACAAAATCCTCAAATCTTTTCAACCTCTTAGTCGGAAGGACCTCCTCTTCATCGTCATGCTCTTCAGCATGGCTGGTTTGACTGTACTGCTCACAGTCACGAGCTCTCTCTGCAAAGACATTTACATTTCAACACAGCTTCTATTAATGCATAATCCACAAGTCATAAAATTTGAACAGGTCTGTGTTAACGGTTTTACTTTCTCAAAGTATAAGAGGTTGCCTGAGGTAAATTTTCTTTTCACTAATATGAATTTTTCCCAGTCCTCCTTGGGGACCACGTGATGGTCAAAGCAATATTTGACCTTTGTCTTTGGCCACCTTACAATTTTCCCTGGAATATCAATCCAGACATCCGGGATGGTTCCCTCCATTTCATTTCCATGTTCTGAATGTAGCAGGATGGTCTCCTGTCTGTCCCTTCCCCCTCCTTCTAGCTTGATCAACCTCAGGTGTGGGTCCTGATTGCGGGGCGGAGCCGCCAGCACTATAACTGTGCAGGTGTCCCGTTGTTCAGTTTGCTCTCACCTCCCTTGAAGCTGGTGTCCATGTGTGGTGTGGCTGATGGGCTGGATCTTCTCCACTGCTCCAAAATCGTAAGTTTGTCTGGCTTGGTGGTATTGGGGTATCAGCCGGTCTCTGGGCATGACACCTGCTTTTGATTGTGCCTTGCAGTGGGTTGCTCTGCTGGCTGCGAGGAACCGGAGTTGTCCGTGCTGTCGCACGTCCTGTTTGGTTCACTCTCCTCAGCTATGTCTGCTCACCTAATCGGCAGCTGTAACTGCCGGCTGGCTGCTAACGTTTACTTTTCCTGCACTCTCCTCAGTGTTTAACCGCGGCCTGCTGCTCTCCCTCTCCTCTCTGGTGGGAGCTGGTTGATGCTCCGTGGCACGTTTGGACCTGGCCGTGCACACAGCGCTTCATTCACTGCACGCTGCGGTGCGCCATTCCCCGGCTTTATGCCCTGGTGCACCGCGACTCTACTGCTGTCTTGTTGGTGTCTTGTTTGTGTTTTGGAAAGTTTGCTCCCATCTGGTCGTGGCCGGGATATCGCCACGGATTCAGTGACGTGTTATAGTTTGTTGTTTGTCATTGTCAAGGTTTGCTCGAACAGGTTGTCGGTCATCTGTGGCAGCCACATGCGGTTGTGAATTCTGATTCATTTCCTGTTGAGTTTGCATGTTCTTTTTTTTTGTGTGTATTACCAAATGATTTGCTTTTGTTTTCCTGTGTTGGTTTGTTTTTCTTGTGTTCACATATTTTGAGTTGCTTGATTCATGCGATAAATATTTTGTTTGTTTATTTGATTAATATTTTCCTTGCTTGATTTATTTGATAAATACTTTGTTTTGATTGTTTTATTTCTTTTCCTTTTCAAAATGTCCACAACTCATGTGCTAAAGCACCTGTTGTGATGAGTGTCTGTGTTTAATGTGTTGCAGCATTGAAAAGAACTAACGTCATTGTTGAATTGTTTTTTTTTTTTTTAATAATTGGATATAAATTAAAAATATTTTTTTTTTATACATTAAATTTATGTTGTCTATTGCCTGAGTGCAGTCAGACTTGTGCCCTTAACTAATTTCCTGGGGGCGAAATTCCCCCAGGTGGTGTTGTTGGTAACACTTCCAGTAATTTATCAATTTATTTTATCCCCTATTACACCCCACCGCCACATAACCAAACTGCCCTGGCGTACAGCATCACCTGCAACAAAAAAGGATATAAAAAAGAAAATATAGCTTATGTCTGGATCAATGATGTTTCTGTATAATCATCAAGTCATTTTCAAGGTCTTTCACTGCAATAAAAAATGAGTTGAAACTAGGGCTGCCAAAGTTAACACATTAACTTTAATCTGGAAACAATAACACTTCAAAGAAAAATGAATGCAGGATTAATCTCATCACGTTGCCTGTCTGTGTATACAGTCTATGGTCTGTGTTTGCCTGTCAGCAACAGAGAAGATTGGCTGAGGAGGAGGTCTAATTTGGTGCAATTTGGACTAGGGTTGCAAAATTCCGGGAATTTTCAAAGTTGGAAACTTTCCATGGGAATTAATGTGAATAAATGGGAATTAACGGGACTAAACCGGAAATTTACAAAATTGAAGGTTGGCGCTTAACAGGGAACTTAAATATAGTCGGGGAAAATATATTGTAGCATAATCTTGGCTAAAACAACCAGATTTAATGCAAGTACACTTGAATATCTATGCTATTCCTCAATTACATGCACACAGCTCGCTGCTTAGTGCAGGGCTATTGAGGCCACACCCCCTACATGCTTGAGGGAAGAGACTTTTGTTTTACATGTTGAATGGGACTTTTTTGGAGGGAGGGGGGCTCCTTTCATTTAACATTTTGAAAGGGGGGAGGGGGTGGGGTCATTTTACTTTTTTACTCAACATTCATCATTTGAAAGCTGCAGTTTAAATTGAACTTAAAATAGATGAAAACCAAGATGGATTGATTGCCAACCTTCAGTTGAAATGTCAAGAGAGGAATCAGGACAGATCCGTTGCTGAAAGGTAGGCAGACCACCTTGCAAAGGAGTTCTGTTTCCTTTACTACTTTTGAAGACTCGACCATCCCTCATGTCCACAATGTTCAAGAGCTTTGACTGACACGGTGTGGCTCTGTTTTAACACATTGCAAACAACTGTCCCATCTCTCTTCTCTTGAACAAAGGCAAACCTATCATCTCCCATCAGGAAGCAACTGTCCCTCAGTTTTGTGGAAATGTACATTTTTGGCCTTGTCTCCAGTTGTGCACTGGCATTCCTCTGGGCATGTTCAATTTCAATGATGCGTTTGGATACTTGTGCTAATGGGTTTTGGCCTGAGTTGACAAGTTTTTTTAATCTGTGGTTCTCAAATGGAAAACAACAAATGTCATTCAGAGAACACCTGAAATGAGCGACATCTTCGTGGATGTGTAACAGTGCATGCACAATGTACACATTGAATGTTTTGCCATAAAGTACAGGGCAGCTAGACATAAAGTGCCTAATCAACTCAGTAGAATAATCCAGATAGGTAGCTCTTTGTCTGTCTTCTGAGTCCAACATGATTGATACTGCCACAGTCAATGTCAGAAAATGATTGTACACCTGTGACGACACAGTATTTTTCAGTACTATGGGTCCTGTGTAAAGAAGAAATTGGTGAAACTCTGTGGCCTTCCACCTGTCTAACTCACCAAGTCCACGGGGCCGTCGCACAAACTCACTGGGCATCTGGCCTCTCGGCATTTTAAGTTTTTGTGAGATTTCACATTTCTGTCTCACTGACAGACGACACAATTTTGGGCCTCTGGTCAGATATACCAACATGTGCCTCACAACACCCAAGCAAACTGTATGCATATAGTCCAAAACAAAGGCACTTACACAGGGAACGCCAGCAGCAATTAAAGGGCTAGCCCCAGTTTGATGGGAGGAGTACTCCACGTGACTAAACATCTGTGCGCAAAGTGGATGTCAGTTGATTGAACACAACTCTTCTTTCAACATACTGGCCTCTCACTGGGCACCTATCACAACTGTCATAAGCAGTAAGACCTTTAATGCATTTTAAATATGCTCTCGCAGGTGCATCGCATACAAAGGTGTGGAGATTCACAGCAAACGTTTTGCCGTTACACATCAGGCCATTCTGTTGTAGATCTTTGAACTGTGGTTTACTATTTCCAGCATACAGTGCCACAATGAAGGCACTGAAGTTATTGAACTTCACCAGTATTGGCCAGAACTGTAGCTTGCTACTTTTAAAGATGGGTAGTCCATCAATGTTTACATTCAGATGAACAGTGTTATGTTGTTGTCTGCAAACAGAACCTTGTCTCAGTATACTGGAAATGCCCCTCTCCAAGCCATAGTAGACATATTGTCCACTGCATTCGGACTGACTGTCAATGGTTTGTGGAGTGGCTAGTAATGTGTGTGCATCCTTGGCGAGTACATGTCCATGTTCACTAAGAATTTGCAACAACTCATTTAAGGACCTATGAGTGGTGTGATTTCTGGTACTCCACTCTGCCAAGTCATCTCCCAGGTTTTTAACTTCTGGATGTGGTTCGAGATTTAAAATTTCCGCATCCGAGTCAGACATTCCAATGTCTGTGTGTGTCAAAGTCTAAATCATCACTGGTATCATCAACTCTGCATCCACCGTCATCATTGCTGGTTGGCAAAGTCAGGTCGCTATTGTCGTCGATCACTGGGTTGTAGTTGATCACTGGGTTGTCGTCGATCACTGGGTTCGTCGTCGATCACTGGGCTGTAGTTGATCACTGGGTTTGTCGTCGATCACTGGGCTGTAGTTGATCACTGGGTTTGTCGTCGATCACTGGGCTGTAGTTGATCACTGGGTTGTCGTCGATCACTAGGTTGTAGTTGATCACTGGGTTTGTCATCGATCACTGGATTGTCGTCGCTATCAGACTGGAGGAGGTCATTGATGTCTGCTTTCCTCTTTCTCCATTTTCGTAAGTAAGCCATCTGTAACCCACACCACTTTTTCGTTGCAGTGGTACCTGTAGCACGCTCAAGCGACGTCACTGCTTTGACTAACGGCTGAGTGGGCGTTCGTATTTGAAAATCCCGGAAGGAAACGAGAGTGGAGTCGGTCTTTAAAATGACACCTCCTGTTCTAGCTCATTATTTTTTCATTTATTATTAAAAAATTATTTTGTTAAGGTGGAAGGTTGGTATAGGGTTAATAATTCAAGTTATTGTTGTTAGGATGGCTGCTGGTACTGCATAAAATTATGGGAAAACTTTTTTTTAAATCTCTGAATCCGGAGGCAAAACCTGCCCAAATCAGGAATAACTCCTCAACCATATGGCCTATATTCATTATTCTGGTCACTTTTGAAAGAAGCTAACTTGAATCCATGGTATTTAAACCATTTCTATTACCATTCCAAAGTCAAATGAAGATGCAACGAAGGAATTTTTTATCCTTGCCTTATAGTGCCTAAAAATGCACTATAACAATAAAGCACTATGACCATTAACCAAGTTCCAGTAGCCAATTTGTTTTCCAACTCCTATACAACAATTGTAACTGTAAACCTGATGGAAATGCACCAAAATGCAACATTTATGATGCAAAATATATATATTTTCCCAGGTACTCAGGTTTTGGCTTGTTTATATTAGCCTTTACTGTGATTTTAAATTCAAACTACTATTTATTTGCATGGCAACAAGTTGCAAGTAACATAAACATCCAAAAATCATTGAAGTATTACTAAAAACAATGGATATTGCTGAGTATTGGTTAATTTTTAAGAAGTCTATGCTGTACAGGCAGATAAATGGAGAACAGGCATTGAAACCTCACTCTTCATGACAAAAAAAAAAAAAAACAGCCCTAAGGGGCCTGCCTTGCCTATATTGTTATTAATTTGCTTGATGTTGATATTAGTGTCGGTAAAATGGTTTACATGAGCTTTTAACTGATGTTCTGTTTAATTTGGTGCATGACTATGTTTCTACATGATTTGTGCTTGTTGTGAGTGTGTGATTTGAAATACCCCAAAAAATCTGATCTGGATTCTGGATTCCTGTAGAGGGCATCGGTGTTCTGGGACCAGTCCAGCTTATGTAACGAGTGAGGTTTGGACCCAAAAGCAGCACTGACTTGAACCAATGGATTGGTAATCACTGTTATTGTCAGCAGAATCAGGTAAATAAGTACAGTTCAGTTCAAAAGGGGAATGGCAGTCTTTAAAAAGGGGTTTGGGGAAAATCCGAGGGCCCGGAATGAAGCCGTTGATGAGGCAGCCGTACCAGGCAGAGGACCGAAGAACCAGCAGGTAAGTTCACACAAAAAAACACTCACGATGGTCGAAACGATGACACTGTCCCAGCGATGATCAATGGGGGAACGAGGAGAAATCACTCGCTGCAGCAGTGGAGGCGGAGGACTCAGACCAGCCCCGAGAACAGGCAGACGAAGACCAGGAAGGGGCAAGGCAGATTCGTGGTCAAAAACAGAAGGGCTGAAGTATTTACCAGGGCAGAGACAAGGCGGGAAGGTCGGGAGTAGGCAGGGTCAGAACCGGGAAATCAGGCGAAGGGTAATCGCTGGAAAATTTTGCATGGGAACAAAGAACAATCTGGCAGTGAGTGTGGAGGAGAGTGGAGCTTGCTTGCTGAAGAGCTGCAGCTGAGTGAACAGGTGAATAGATTGACTGACGAGGTGGGCGTGGCTGGCAGCTGGGGTGAGCGAGGGAGTAGTGAGTGAAAAACTACTGAAGGCAGGTATGTATGGAGGACAAACCATGACAGCTAATCATCCATGATGACCCCTAGATATTTGTAGGTATGCACCACCTCAATGTCCACCCCACAGATGTTCACTGGCTGAAGAAGGGGCTTAGACCTGCGGAAATCCACAATCATTTCCTTTGTCTTTGAGGTGTTCAGTAGAAGGCAGTTTTTGTGACTCCAGTCACTGAAGGCTGTTATCAGATCCCATATTCGGATTCCTGTCCATTTCTGATACACGCCACAATAGCAGTGTCATCCGAGTATTTCTGGATGTGGCAGGACTCAGTGTTGTATTTGAAGTCCACAGTATACAATGTGAACAGGAATGGAGTCAGGACAGTCCCCGGTGGAGCCGCCATGCTGCTCATTAATGTCCCAGAAACACAGTTCCCCAACCTGACAAACTGTGGCCTTTCTGTCAGCTAATCTGTGATCCAGGAAACAAAGGTACCAATAGCTGTCAGGACAATTTCACCAGCCAGTCAGCCAGCCAGCCTTTCCCTGTCCTTCTGGCATATTCTTTGATCTTTTTGGTCAAATGGATGTCCTCTTTCTCTACTGGCTTGTCAGTATACATTCAGATTGTGGCATGATCTGTCTGATATATGATCAACCTTAAAGTCTCAGCATTAGTACCAACTGATTATGGTTATCAATATGTCTGAATGATAACCTCTCAGAAACACAGACCGAGATGAAGATAAGGATAAATTTATTTAACAAAAGACAAAAGCAACGCAAAATACGGTGGGGTGTGAGCATCAGTAAATCTGTGGTGAGTGTACGTGAGTGTGTGAGTGAAAGGCAACGTGTGTGTGAAAGAGTTGGATGTTGAAAAACAAAAGACAGCAACGCTGGAAAAAATGAATGGAGTCAGAGAGAGCTCTGGTTGAATGAAGCCGGGGCTTTATAGTAGTGGCGGCATCGGGCCCAGGTGTCTTCAACTATAGGTTAGCAACTCCGCCCACAAATCACCTGCAGATAAATTGACAATCAGGATGAGAACACAAAAACACAGCCTGAAAGCTGATGACGGACCAGGGGTCCGTCACACCCCGCTCCTTAAGAACAGGGTCCTTAAGGGAACCCCCGAAAACCCAGCTTAACATAACTACAGTCCAAAAAAGAAATAAACAATCAAAATCCCGCAAGGAACTAGGCCTATCGCCCAAATACAATTTCAAATAACTTGAACCCTACAGAGAAACACCACATACCCTCAGAAAGGAGTCACAATACTGTCATTTATTACAATCAGTTTCCACAGTGGTTTAAAAACAGTTTGAAATTAGTTTTTGAAAGGCCCGAGTATGTAATACTGGCAGTTAAAAAAGAAAGAAATCTGTTTTTTTTTTTTTTTTTTAGGAGTCCTGTCAGTGACTTCGTCATTGATGAATCTGAGGATGACGATGGGGATGAGGACGACATTCTTGCAGTTACTGTTGAAAATGACAGTGCTCCATCGGTAGGTGTTATTTATTTATTTAATTTTTCACTACAGAAAACTGGGAGAATATTTTGTTCAAGAGTTGTTAATGACTATGCATTGGGAAATTGCCACTTTTTAAACAAATTTCCAAGATTACCTGTCCCACAAAGTGACCGACCCTTTTTGCCAGTCTTATCATTTAGAAACAGTGATTTGATACAGTAATAGTAATTTGTAACACTATCATTGTAGTTTTTCTTCCAGTTAATCAGTCTTTCCCAAAATAAATACATAATTACATTTAAACAGATACAAGTGATTCCAAACTTCTTCACAGTAATGTTCACGCTTCATCTCTGTTGGTTTATTGAACGGCCAAGATGATATACCAGTTCACAGAGGGAATGAATGCTTTTGGAAAGCTATGGGACCTGGTGGTGGAGAACTGGATCGCCTTTCTGCCTCTGTTCACCAACATGCATGAACCTCTGTCTAAGGCAGCCTTTAAGGCCATCTTCACTTACAATTACAGCAGTAGAACTGCATCAGATGCTTTTCCAGGCCACAAGAGTCTTTGGGATTTGGAAAGGTGTAGCCCGCGTTTGCATTGAACCGAATAAACTGTGTTTACTATATATTTTTTTCCCCCTGGTAATGTCTGAAGTTTTGTGCTTGTTTATACTTGTATTGTTGTTTGCACATTAAGTATATTATGTTCTTTGAAGAATGTTTGGAATCTCTCTAGCACACACCAGATACCTCTCCTTTAAGTCTGTTGTTCCATCCATTGCATTTTGAAGATCCAGCAGTTGTTCAGTGCTGAGTTTATTGAGCGGTTGTGACACAATCCTTGCTCGTTCCAGGTCTTCAGTGTTTGCTCGTAACTGGGTGAGCTGTAATCCATGTCTTGCCAAGCCAGCTTCCAGATTTTCTTGGCTGTAAGGGTCATCTCCAAAGATGTTGTTGAGAGCTGTGGACTCCCGCTCACTGTTGGTCAACACGCCCTCTGTCCAGATTTGTGTCGCTGTAAGGTTGTTAGCCGATCTGATTCTATGGTTGTTCCAAGCTTGTCTAAATAAATCTAGTCGTTTTTGGATTTCTGACTTGTACACTACTTGTAGTGCCATTTTTTGAGCGTCATGTTCTGGGTTCAGTATTTGTTCATCTTCAAAGGAATAGAAAAGCGTGTAGAAGTAGTGCACAACTTGCTGGAAAACATCTCTCCAAAGTCGTTCAATACGTTGATTGTGTACAGACTGGCCTGTAATGTGCCTTGGGTGTCCTCGTCCCTGCAGAAGGTTCATTAAAAGAGCAACCAGAGTGTTCTCCCCTCCGTGGTCCGATCTCACTCTGGAGGGTGACCTGTACAGACAGGTGGCTCGAACAAAATAAGTCAACACTGTCAAAGCGGTGTTGTCTGGCTGCAGTTGATGTAAGTTATTAGTCTGGAGTTCCCAACAATACCAGCGTGTGTCACAAACCCCCACCTGTAAAACATTTCAATACATGTAAACCCTTCTAGATTATTCTATTACATTTGCAACAACACATTCATAATTAAGAAAAAAAATTTGGATTAAGAAAAAGATTGCAATCAAAAAAGTGGAAGAGAAAGATGACGAAAGGCAGAACAAGGCTGGATTTGGAAGAGGTCATATGATGTAAAACCTGGGCTTTAACACATGCACAGTCAAACTGAGTCTGCACCATCCATCCGATATGGCTTTCTAATACTCCCACCATTACATACAAATACAAGAGCTGACCCCTGATTACCTAATGAGACGCATGTGGCCATCTATGTGCCGCAAACTATTTGGAAATGGCACATAGTATGTGTCAGGCCTGGACTATAAAGAGGACTCAGATGCAGAGTGACAATTAGGCAGACTTTATTTAAATATTCCAACCTCCAGAGAGAGTGACAAAATAAAACCGGCTATGAAAATTATGCTATCTAGATAAGACTAAACCTCTCTGGGAAAAAACCTAATAAACAAAAACCACTCCAAATGGAGGGAGGGACAAAACTGCTGAAACAAAAAGGAATAAACCAACAGAAAATCACTCCACAAGGAGGCTACAAAAACTGCTATAAACTTGACAAACAGAAAACTCTATACTATGAAAATTCCAACAAAAAATCATAAATACGAAAAGGCAGAGACAAGGCAAGGCATGAACTGTGATAACTGGCTGGGGTGCACGACTGGAACGAGACACTCTGGCACAAGACAAAGGGAGACGTGGACTATAAGACACGAGGGCAAATGGGAAACAGGTGGACACAATCAGGAATCAGGGAAGACACTCAGACAGGTGACACATGAGGAAGGGCAAGTGACCTGAAACGAGAGGAGAGTTACTTTTCAAAATAAAACAGGAAATGACAAGACATGGAGACAGGACAAAACCCCAACTTGACCTCACCGCGGGACAGTATGTTCTCCTCGCCACGGTCTGGCTCCATCTCTGGGCTGCAGCAGCTGCATCAATGCGGTTAAGGGTCTCTCGAACTCTTCTCCTCTGTACTACAATCCCATCGGCATGCAGGTACGCCCTCATCATCTGAAAGGTGTTCATAACAAAAGGTTCAAGACTATTAAGATAAAGTACATTTTGTATAAATATACATAAAACCTACAAGGGAATATGTTGTAGTACACTTACTTCTGTGCCTGATCTCGGAAACTGGTCGTGGAGTCTCCTGACGTGCTCCTCTAGGTCAGCGTCACTAATGGGAGTGAATCTGTTTCTTGCTGAAATCTGAAAAGACCTCATTTTTTTATGAAGGTATGAGGAAGAACAGCCTAACATCCTTGCCATGGCTCTTACTGTGAAGCCTTGATTCAAGAGCAGCTCAATTTGCCCCCTTGTAATGTCAAGGGTGGGTCTCCCTCGTCTTCCTAAAATATGTAAATAAAACAATAAAGGAAACAATTAATGAATGAATATTAAGAATAATAGGCTAATTTCAGTGAACATGTAATAAGTCTTGGTTTGCCAAACCTTACTCTACCACACATATTTTAATTATTTTTATCATTTGTTGTCTTCCCAAACACAAGTAGGCCTAAAACCAACCAGATTTATAGGACCAAGGAGTGGACTACTAGCTGAAATCACAGCAGTCATTTACCCTGTGGTGGTGTAACTGGACAGCTGGGGTGAAGACCTAAATACATGTTCATGTTACAAATCCCTTTGCTGTCATTTTCAAAATCATATCAAGTCACATCTTCTGACCCTCAAGCAGCAATTTTCCTCAAGCCAATTATGTCAAGGACTATGATTTCAAATGAGAAATGAAATTAATAAATTATGAATTTGTTTTTCACTGCGTGAGGAAACGGACGTGTGACGTGAGAGTGTGTGAAAAGTGTCAATGCGTGAGACTTGGCAGCCCTGTGCGTAACTTACCTGAATGTAAACGTGCTGCATGGAAACTAGCACGTACTGCATTAGAAGCTGGGAGCGCAGTGATGAGACGTCGCAGATCTGTGAGACTCTGAACTGTATCCCGCATTGCCTCGACGCTAATACCGTCTTCAACTCGTCTCATGTTAGCAATGATGATGCCGATAGCGCGCACTTCTCCTCGACCTGCACATCCTTGATGATACGCCCGTTCAATTGCTGTACATCGTCTTCTAATACGTCTCAGGACGGCGTCCGCCATGTTTGAGTTTAAAATTCAGTGAGATATCTCCTTAACCAATGAGCAAAGCAGCTGCCCAAACTTCAACCAATTATTTTTAAATAGGCAGCTTCTTTGTACGCCCCCATTCCCGCCTCCTAATTAACATTTAGTTGTCTACTAGTACTACTAGTGCTACTAGTACTACTAGTTGAATTTTCTTAAAACTTCCACTAGTACTACTAGTAGAATACTAGTGGAATTTCCTTAAGACTTCGTACTAGTGGAAATTTCCCTAAAACTTCCACTAGTACTACTGGTACTACTAGTAATACTAGTGGGAATTTCCTAAAACTTCCACTAGTAGCATGAGTACTACTAGTAGCATTTCACTAGTAGTACTAGTGACAACAGGAAGCGGAAGTGAAGTGTAAAAACATAAAAATAAAAGCCAAAAGGATAGAATGGCTTTAATTCTATTAAAAAGTAACACCCAACATTATGCAAGCACCGGATCTAATAAGATAAATAAATAGGTCTACATGATACATAAATAAAATATTTTGTTCTTGTCATTTATTTATTTATCGATTTGCTGAACGACCCGTTTGCGCATGCGCGAACCAGCCGCCATCTTGTATGGTAACTCCACTCGGACAAACTTCATTATACAACGGTAACTCCACTTGGATAATGCGGACCTACCCGATTTGCTGAAATATTATTAAAACCTATATATATACCTATATAAATATTTTGATAGCTTTGTTGTGATAGGTTTTAACTTTCTTGTGATTCGTTTAGACATTTAATGCTTGTTATTGATGATTTTCACATCGTCTATCTATTACCACTTTTTTTTTTCTTTTTTTTATGTGGCCAAGATCATCCTACATAAAAGCACAGGTAGGTGGCACAACTGCTTTTATTTTATTGACATTGATTGTGAAAAGATACTAACATTACATGGTGATCACCACAGAAATAAAAGGAATCTGTGGTTAATGTTAGGAAGTATTTCAAATGCATGTGTAGCAGCCCTTGGCATCAATAATTGCAGCGTTGAGTTCGACAGGCACGTATTTTATTATCCGTCGGTACCGTGAAACTAAAAAACAGCAGCAAGAAGAAGAAGAATACAGTTCATCGCATATCAAAATACACATAAGCATTTAAAATTCACGCCAAACACAACGTCAACCGGCGAACACTTCTCTATCTTAAAAACACACATTCATCATCGCACCGGCCACAATAATACTCAACATTTACATAAACCTACAAGTTTCATAAACCCACACACCATAACAATACGAAACTCAACTTTAAATAAATCAAACAATACAAAATGAACATCAATAACACACCTCTCTTCGCCAAAAACGCCCTACTAGCAGTACTAATGGACATTTTGGCTCCTACTAGTAGTACTAGTAAACATTTTGAGCTTTACTAGTCAACTAGTAAGGCGAATTTGCGCTCGACTAGTTAACATGTCGGCGGTTTTGCAGCGCACTAGTTAAACTACTGTGACAAGAGTGGCGGTCATAGGGTGAGTTTTGTTGCCGAACAACGCCACCTGGGGAATTGCACCCCAGGAAATAACAATATTTATAAACAAAAGCTAAAAGCTACGCAAGTTCGTAATCACCACGGGGCAAAGACGATGTTCGTAATACAAACTGTATTCAACAATGATTACTAAAAGAATGTTCCATAGATGCTGTCTAAAGCACATAATGTTAGACGCGGGGCCATAGGAGAAGGGGGAGTGGACAGTGCTGGGTTACCTCGGCGGCCCCAAACCAATGAGGGAGGGGGGAAACTAAAACACCTGTGACACTGCACACACACAAACTGAAAACGTGAAGAACCGCCACCAGGGATTGGGTCGCCGCCCGGAGCCCACAGCACCTGTCCACAGGGAGAGAAAGAACAATAAAATGGCCACACTTTACCACTACACACACACAAAACAATAATAAGTAATAAAGTAAATAACAAACTAATCTAACTTCTCAAATATAATATAACAGCAATTAACAATCTACGAAAGAAATCAAACTCAATAAAACGGTACTCAATTGAATAATCATCTTAACAAAACAAAAGAATTAAATCTCAAATAGAACACAAACAACAATACAAAAGAAATCAAATGAAATTAAATCAATGTTCAAAATAACTAAATACTTGTATAAACCAATAAACAAAAACAGCGGCAAAGACTGCTACAACAGCCGCATCGACAAAGCGGTAAGTAGACAGCGGAACCAAATACTAATAAAATCAAAGAAACAATAAAACAAATAGTAAAACCATGTAGTCCAATAGAGCCAAAACAGCAACGCCGTCCAGCGAGCCGTGGCGTTGAATCAGTTTCCAAATCGACCTCACCGGCGCAGCGTCACAGCTGGCCAAGCAGCGGAGTTACTCCCCGACTTCACCATCAAGATGGTTAGAGGAGGAAACATCAGAGAGACTCAGCCACATGTTTGAGCCTCAGTCAGACTCAGACTCAGATGAGGAGTCTGTTGAGACCAGAACCAGAGACTAGCAGACGGATCAGAACGGTTATTTGTTTATGTTGTTTGTTAGCTTGTAACTGGCAGTGGTCAGTTAATGATTGTGCTAATGCTAACTCTCTCTCTCTGTGTACTGACAAGGTTTCAGGTTTATTTAGCCCCGCCCCCCATCCCAACCAGTTGACAGGATTGGTTCCTTAGGTTTGTGACGTATGAAACCCTGGCTGTCTGAATCTGTGTTTATGAGACTGTCATTGGTTCACTGCAGTTCAAGCTGGAAACACTCAGTCATGGAGTTGATGATTATTTCTCTCATCATATGTCTTGTGTTATATAAAAACATCATATGGATGTTAACAAGGTGAAACACTTGATTTTCATCAGAGGGTCTTTGAAATAAGGTCATTAATTATGGTTACAGTAATAGTATAATACAAATAGTTAAAGTTATGGAACAGTTAATGTTAAAAACAATAACATTGACTACCGGTTTAAACTGGGAAGCGAACAGTGGTCTCTTTTGTTGACCTGTCCATCCACCCCAAACATATCCTTATTCCTCTATAGCAGTGTCACCTGACTTCCTCCTTTGCTCCAGTTATAATTACTATGCTCATCATAGGCCTTCATCATTTGAACATAAACATGTCAGTTTGGCCCATATGCTCAAACGGCTGATGCTCTCTCACAACCACTAGAGGTCACAATAAAGCAATAATATATTGGTCAAAATAAAGCTGCTTGCACACACAACAATTTATGGGGGTGTTTTTTTTATGGGAGGACAGTTTCAACAGATAATATGTTCTAGTGCAGTGGTTCTTAACCTTGTTGGAGGTACCGAACCCCACCAGTTTCATATGCGCATTCACCGAACCCCTCTTTAGTGAAAAATAAAATATGATTTTTTTCAAATTCAAGACATAGATATGTTTTTTTACTGGTACACAAAATGAGCCGTGCATGAACATCACCTTGTTCAAAGAACAAAACCAACACAATGCATAAACTCACAACAAATTACATACCTGCAAATCAGTGTGACTTCTGCTGTTGCCTTTGAGAGACCAGTTCGACATAGTTAGTATGGATAAAATATTAAAGAAATCACACGACGTACTACAACGACAGTCACACGTTGACTACTGAGCGCACACTAAATTCCCCGCAACGCTGATTGGCCAAGCAGTGTAGCATGATCATCTGCAGCCAGTGATGGCCAAGTGGGGCGTGTGTGTCATCACGAATTTACACGATAATTCAAGTGTTTCCGGACCTCCGCGGCGGAGGCTCTGCCGAACCCCTGAGACCGACTCACCGAACCCCTAGGGTTCGATCGAACCCAGGTTAAGAACCACTGTTCTAGTGTTTATACTAAACTAATCTTAAAATGACCAGATATAGATGTTGTCATGTGAGACAGCAAACATCAAGATCTCCTACAAATGACTTTAAATTAGAGGGAAAAAGAGGAGCTTGGCTCTTGCTTTCAGTTTTTGTTGTTTTACTTATTTCAAATTGTTTCCAATACATTAGCATGGCATACATTAGCTTGACACTAATGCAGGTGCATCATTGATGTATTTATGTAATTTATGTAAGGCAAACATGCATTAAGGGAGGTACCTCAATCTAAATAAAAGACCAGCCGGGAGGTGAGCTGAGGAAACACATCAGGTAATACAAACAAACCAATAAACTGTGAGGTTTCTTATGTGTACATATAATTCTGCCTGGCTTGTTAATCAGTGAGGCATCTAAGAATTATAGTGCTGCTTCCTGTTGGTGATAACAGTCACAGCTAAACCAGAATGCAGCTTTATGGCTCTCTTTAGTGGCCAAATGATGGTTCAACTGTCAGTGAGGAGACTTGATATAAGCTGACTATTCCTTATTATTTAGCTTTAGTTAGAGGAATTGAACCTCTGAGGAGAAAACAACTGGAAGCGAATCCTTCTGGATTCATGAATTACATGTAATGGATGTAAAATGACTTGGAAGATGATTTCAACTGCTCAGCATTTTTATTTCTTATTTTTTGCACAGTATGATCAGTATTATAGGATATTACTAAATCTCATATATATGAATTGGTACGCCTTGCCTTGGGAAAAACTGAGTATAGCTTAAAAATTCACTTCCACCTTTCCCCACTCCCAAGGACGTCAAGTGCCACAACAGTTTGCTGTCCAACAGAATTCATTTGTTTACAGTTTTGGTAGAAACAGGCGTCGCGGTGAGCAAACTTATATATATATTTACAGTATATAATGTTGCATGTTACATAGGAGCACCACATTAAAGTAGATTAATATTTTATTACAAAGAAACACAAACATAAAATGTATGCCATTTAAAGTCACATCACAAGGAAGGAAGTGGAAACAACAACAAGGAAAATGCACTTTGAAAAGACTGTTCTCTTCTCAGGGGTGTAGAGCTCAGGCTGTACTGATATACAAGTGCATGATTTACTGTAAAGGTATGAAATAATCAATTTCAAACGGTAATGGTTGACAGTCTCCACACAGGTTGATACCAAAGACTGAATATAAAAGTTAGACTCTCTCAGGCCTGATCTCTACTGGTGGACCCCAGGAAGTGTTCAGTGAAGAAGACCACATCATGACTCCTCCTCCTCAGCTCAGTCTGAGACTACATGAGCTTTGTCTTATTTAACAGTGTGGCTCTTGCTTTATTTTAATAAGCCTTCCATGTTATGTTGACGTCTCTGCCATCCAGAGGCATGCTGGGATTTTGTACATCACATGTGTGAGTGCAGTATGTAACTTATCAATGAGAAACCACGATACAGTTTATGGAAAAACATGATTGATTTAAACCAAATATACTCAGATTACATATTAATAATTAAATATTTAAGTTATTTGTAGAATGAACACTGGCGTGGCTCTTATATATGATGGTGTGTGTGTGTGTGTGTGTGTGTGTGTGTGTGTGTAAGAGACATCATACGCACAAACAACTATATTCACAACTATGGCTCAGTTACATGTTAAATCTTGAAATTTTGGGCGTCACGCCGCTAATTTTCAGTGTGTGTGTGTTGCTGCATTATTAAGGCCTACAGACAGATGAGGAAGGAGCACTGAGTTATATATGAGACAACTGACTTACATCACATATTAAATTAGCAGTTCTTCATTTAGGGAAATATGCTTATTTACTTTTTATTCAACTGATACCACTCTCATGATATCTGTGTGGTTAGCTTAGCATAAAGACTGGAAACAAGGGGAAACTGCTAGCTGATTCTGTCCAAAGATAACACAATCCATCTACCAGCTCTTCTAAAGATCTAATTAACACATTACATCTAGTTTGTTCATAGATTAGTGCTTTCAGTATAATCAGGCAACTACTCAGATTTAACATGACACATTTATTTTGCAGGTTACAGTGACACAGTAACAAAATACAATGTGATTTATTTTTTATCCAAATATATAAAAATACATTGGAACATACAAAATAAATTGGTGACAGCTCACATGTAGCCCCATGCGCCACCATGATACGGGAGTGGCTGTGGTTTAATGATATTCATGATCTTGATTCTATTGGGATCCCAGACACAATCCTCCTCCAGACCGCTCCTCACCATGCCACAATTGGGTGGCACCCAGGCGGTGTCAAATCCGTAGGCATGCCATGTCTTCTGAAGTGGGTGGCCCTGATAATTGATGGCGATCACTTTCCCCACGTTGACCATAACCCTAATGACAACCCTGTCAGACTCAGGGTGCTTAATTGGATAGCGGCTAGCTTTCAGCAGGTCTCTGCTGAGATAGATGCCGCGGCCAAGCATCCCACCTGCAGACTGACAAAAGCCTGTGTGCAGGATTGACTGAGCATTCGACCTGGTGGTACCGTGGTACATGACATATGTTTCACCATCATGTGGTTGTGAGTGGCCCAGATAAGAAACCCCCACAGGCAGAGCAAAGTCATCCTCAGCCCACTGGAAATGGCTCATGGTGGTTTAAGTATCACTGTAGGAGAGAGGTTTAGTGGAAAGACTTGAGCAAGACTAAACATCAATGCAAATAACAACACAGACTTTAAACCAGGAAATTAAGAAATGATTCAGAAACACACTATTTAAGGGACACTGCTGTCAGTGACTGTCAGTGACTCAGCAGATGTTCACACAGAAAACAGGCTGCGCTGGTGGGCGGGGTTTTGCTTCAGGTACATGTTGAGACATGAGTCCAACAAGTAATAAATCCATGAGTTTGAAGGTTTTTCAGGTGCAAAATTACAGTAGAGAGGTTTATGTTTTTTTGTTTCAATGATGGCTGGGTAAACACTAAAAATAAAATATTCACATTACAAAGTATTTAGGATATTCATCACCTATCCAAGTCCTGAACATGAAGCCATGCTCATCAAAGTTACATTGTATACTACATGCAATTCTTCCCCACTGTTCAGTCAGTCAGTCCTGTATGACCTTGGTTGCCTATGACAACTGCCACTGGGAAACACAGCAGCTGTGTCTTCCCAGCCAATTCTTGAGATAAGCGACTTGTGGAAACTAGAATCGTCAGAAAGCCAAATTCCTTCACAGTCTTTGTGAACATGTTAGCATTTAGCTTAAAGCACTACTTGTCGTGTCTGAGGGAAGACTGAATCCAAATGCAGCCAACACAAGGGAGTAGGTGAAAAATGTTAATTTACTAACAAAAAAACATAAGGAACATGAACAGGAACCAGAAACACAAGGTAACACAAGGAACTCCAACAGGAACAGAAGCACAGAGGACTCGAACAGACCCAGACAACACGGAGCACAGAGACTAAATAGACACAAGGGAGGCAAGGCTGATTGAACACAGGTGAAACACATTAGGGCCGGGCAGACATCAAGGCATCAACAAGGAGGGAAACAGGACAAAGACAGGAAGTAAAAAAAACATCAAGAGACACATAAGGAAACTAACTACAAAATAAAACAGGAAATGACCAAATTCAAACATAAATTGTCCGTCATGGCTACCCATAACACTACTGAGTCTTATTAATTAGTCTGCAGCCTGGCTGACAAAATGCAGGTTTCGCTTTTACTGGGTCCAAAAAGTCATAACAGTCAGCTGAAGAGGAGACGTTTCCTCTCATCTCATGTAAATATGAAGATTACTCTTCTATTATTCTTCTGTATTGTGTGGGGAAATCACAGCATCAGTGGCAAGCTTTCAGAGGAACAAAGGTCTTTATAGCATCACAAAGACCTGAGTTAGTCTGCAGAGCAACTGAAAAATAGTCAAAAGTACAACTTCTTTTGCATGATTATCCTCTGAGCAATCACATGGTCTTCCATTCCCTCCCCCAAACACCTCCATACCCTGCCCATCATTGGCTTATCTACTGTTTACTTGTCCTTGGCACGCTCATGACTTTGTTTGTCTTCAACAGTGGGGGAGCAGGATGTGCAGGTCACTGCACTCTTTTGACAATGCCAAGTGACATGCAACAAACAACATACTGAATGAGATCAGAGATACATGACAAGAATATTAAGAAATATAACTTATTACAGTATAAATTCCACCACAGTTGTTTCCAACCCTGACCTTATGAAATGTTGTTTCCCATGATTTATAATAGTGTATGAAACAATTAACTAAAAGCATATGGTTGGAGAAAATCTCTGTTTTTTTCTTAGAGGTTTAAAATTAAAAGTTTAAAATGGTTCTTGTTTTCTGAAAACACCAAGATTACTCTGCTTTTATCAATCAGGAAGTTCACATCGGACTCAAATACATTAACACGTTCCACTAAAGATTTAAGAGCAAACTTTTCATCGGACAAACTTCATCTCTTCATACATGAAGTATTGATAATATTTACTGTTAAAATGCAGAGAAAAAAACAACAGTGTTCACGTACCTCTCTGAGTCTCTCTCGCTTGTCAAAGAATTCCACTTCCGAAGTCCACTTCACTTTATATCAGGACCGCCAGACTTTGGGAGGAAGCTGCATAAATTTGCACCCATCTTTTAGTTTCGTTTCTCTTCTGGCACCGTCAGACAGGACGTAGGAGTGGTTGATAAAGCACAGATGTTGGTTTTCTGTCCTGCCAGCCAGCAGCACAGTGATCAGTGACTTAACACGGATGTGAACATGGAACTTCCCTTGGATCTCCTCTCAGGGCACAGATGTTTTATTACAGCTGGATGCCTGCAAGAGAGAAGAAACAGTATCATTTTTTCCAGATTTTTATGCATTACATAACAGCATCACCCTTCAGAGAACACTTCCTGCCATTTACTTTTCATTTTGTGCTGCTTTTCAGTTCCATCACACACAAAGCAAAAAATTACTTCAAGGAAAGCTGGTGTGTTCCTCATAAATGTGACTATTGTGACTCTATGGGTTTAAAGTAATGGTTGCCCACAATGGCTAATGGTTTAGTGGAGGTTAAAGTACTATTATAGACAAAATCAATACAAAGAACTTGTTATTAAAATTTTATTTGTAATTTGTTTTTCTACAATATAGGTTCCCAGTCTGAATACCCAGTATGTTCCCCGGGGCCTGACAACCTGTGTTGTTGCTCCGAGTGTCATGTTAAACAGATGATGACTGTTGGCTGTGACTCATCCTGAAACTAACAGCCGCTCTTAAAATGAGCCGGAAATGAGCAACTACTCTTTGGTTGTCTTTGATGCAAGTTGTTTTACTCTGAGCAAACAACAAATGACAATGACAATGAAAATTATGATTATTAAGCCTGAGATGTCGCCTGAACTGAACCAGGCATATGTAGCGTTAACGCCATAATTTAGAATTTACTCTTGTTGAAATGGGGCACCAGTCCTCTGGGAGGACAACAATGAATTACTTCATTGATAAATTTATCAATCTCATATCAGAAGCCATGTCTTCTGGATTCAATGGATCTCCAGTCTCTACGTCAAAAGAATACAACAGGACAACAACTGGGTGTAAATAAAAGTTTATTAACTAAACTACAGAGTAAATGCAAGGTGTAATAATCCTAAAGATGAAAATAATAATGAAATGAGCAGTGTGATGAGTTGGCAATGGTGGGAGAGAATATGTTATGGCTATACACTCTGGCTATACAGCTAATGATGCTACATCTACGAATTAGGTTTGATGATTAAATATTGCTATATTTCGACATCAACCCAGTCATGAGCAGAGTGTTAAGACCGGCCTACTGTGAGTTGCGCTGTAGCTGAAGACCCTCGGCTGGGACCCAGGTGGCTGTGGTTGCCGGGGTAACCCTGGAGACGCAGGATCTAGGTGGATTCTCCTGGAGGCCGTGTCCCGTTATCACGATGACGGATTCTGCCGGTGTCTCAGCGGTTCAGCTCTGGTGGAGTTTGCCAGGAGACTTTCTGTCTCGGGAACTCTTGATTTCTGCTCGGCTTCTCTGCAGGAGGTCGTGCAGAGGTGTCTCTGCTGGTGTCTCTTGAGGGTTGATGCGAAATAAACTCTAATGCTCTTCACTTTGGCTGGATAACTTTAGAGGAGACTGGCGTTGACCAGATGACTCTAAAGTTGTCAAAATCTTCAAAAAGGAAAACTTGATGATGATTTAAAGTTACAAAGTTACTCTGAGGCACTTCTGTTGTTTTGGTTCAGTTGGTCTTGACTTGGCTTATAAAAATAAAAGATCGCGCATGTAGACAAAAAGAATGTTACTTGGAGCTTGTGGCGAAGAAAAATAAAAGATGCGAATAAGAGCCATGAGTTTGTGACGAGCAGCTTAGAGTTAAGAGCTGGGCTGTTGGTAAGAGCCTGGACTACAGAGCACAGTTTTTAGCTTCTAGCTTCTTGCTTCTCTCTTCTAGCGTCTTCTGTTGTCTTAGCCATGTGTGAATTGATCACGACTGTTTTATCCCCTGGGGGCTGGCGCCTGTTTCAGGGGCGTCACCCGTCTCCTCCTGTGTTTCCACTTAGAGAAGAGAGTAATTTTCCACAGAACTTTTGAATAGTTGCCTATAAACTCGCACATCCGTCTTCCACCATGACCACAAAACATTAAATGAAATAACATATAAAACTACTTGCACTAATAATGTCAGAGAGGAGTAATAGGAGTGTTGATTTCATATTACATCCTTCAAACCTGGAATTAATCATGATACAAGTGGTTAACTGATCAAACAACAATATAAACATTTCCCAAAGCTAATAGTCTATAAATGTGGATTACACATCAGTTCTTTGACTATATTGATAATAATAAAGACATTTTGAATGTCTATAATGTCTGTTGTGTGAAGGATGCTGACAGTACGGTCACATGAAGGACATTGTCTTAAAATCTACATGTTACATTTCAAACATTCTATGGGATAGAAGTTTGGGATTAAACTATTGCATAGGAAAATCTCATGAGTTAGAGAACAGTTAGATATTTAATTTTACATTCATCCTTTGATCTGTGTCTGTGAAGAGAGTTCTGTTGGTCACTACCCAGGATTGGAATGTGGGTTGTAGTTTATGACTCTTATCTAGAGAAGGACAGAGGAAGGGAGGGTGGTGTGTGTGTGTGTGTGTGTGTGTGTGTGTGTGTGTGTGCGTGTGTGTGTGTGTGTGTGTGTGTGTGTGTGTGTGTGTGTGTGTGTGTGTGTGTGTGTGTGTGTGTGTGTGTGTGTTCATGCATGGCACAGAGGGGCCAGGATTCACACCTTAGTGATCATCAGACCTTTTGGTGTTATTGTCCTCTATAAGAAACAATCAAATATCATTAGACAGAGTTTTATTATTACAAACTGGAGATTTTGAATATATTCTCCAGTTGTCTGGTGTCCATTGGTTGATCCTCTGGAGCTGACCCTTTGACCTTTGGTCTGGTTCTGTGTCTCTCTGACATGCTAACAGCATGTTCTGTTTGTGAGAGAAGGGTCCTTTGTCTCTGTTTCCTATCAATGTGATAGTTTGATGGTCACAAAGTGTTAATTGTGGGTCCGTAACTCTCTCTGTCCTTACAATGAACTTTTTTAATGGCTTGTGACTGATGCCAGACCAGGTATGTACGCTACACATAAATGGAGAGAAAACAGAAATATTCAGCATATGTTCCAAAAAACTTCTAAAACGCAGCTTGTTATTAAGTTCAAATCATTTTACTTTAAGGATGAAATGTAAAAAAGAAGCAGAAGATATTGTCAACACTGACTTTCAGGGAAGGTTTCAGGAAATAACCTATCGCCCCATGATCAGTCTTGATGCCAGTTTGCCTCAGTTTCTGTAGATCTTGGGGCATTCCAGCTTTCCAGTGTTGTTTAAAGTCAAACAAAAAGTTTGTTTTTGTTTCATTCCTCCGCATCGGCGACAGCCAGAGCCAGAGGAATATATGTTCATTTGACGTACGTCCCATTTTGTGGACACGATATCTCACAAACGCCTCGATAGAACTTCTTCAAAGATATTTTTTATTGCACGAACACAAGTAAATAACTACAACTGCTTGAATCTTCAGAGACTGCCAGTCTGCATACTCTCTGCACCAAATGTCTGTGTGAAATGTGGAGCCCAGCTCCTACGTAGAGGCTGCTGGATCAAGGTCGCTGGACTGGGCAATTTGGCATAATCTTCAGAGGACTGGACTGCACTACATGTAGTTTTACATTTCACTATCATTACTGTAATATTTATGATATTATAAGTGTTATTTTATTATTGTGTCCTTCGACCAGCCAGCTAGAGCAGCCGCATCATAAATAACTGAAAACAGTGCGACCGATCCAGAAAGAGAGGAAGCGAGTCGGGATAAGCATTTTCGTACGGTCAGCTTGGATTAAGTAAAACTCGGATTAGGTCGTTACGGTCGTGTCCGCATCCAGAGACCTGGCTCTGTCACAACATCCCAGGACAAGCTGTTCTCTGGACGGACGGATGGATGGAGCGTGTTCGTAGACAGAGCACAGGACAGTGGGACTGTGGGACGAGGGGAGCCAGGTTCCCTCTATCATTTTATCTTTGTGCATTGTGTGAGCAGTTTATTTCATTATTTTTCCTCAAGTCACATTTATTTACTTGTTATAGTACAACTAATCTCCTTAGGTTGTTCTGACATGTTAATGTTATGTTTGACAGACAGGCAAGAATTTCACGGCCGCCACGCCCCCTCAGTTTGGCCTTTTGCTCTCTAAAAAATGATATGCCCTTCAACCACAGTAGCCTTAATGCCCCACCTGCACTGCCCCAGCTGATTTTACCATAGATGATAGGTTATGTATTGTATTGATCTGACTTCGAATTTTTCATTGATATCTTTATTTAAGATAATATGACAGAAATTGACCTGTATATACGATTTCTTTTGTCTGTAGAAATATAACCACTCAACTAAGAGAATATACTGTAATGAGTTCAGTAGGTCCTCTACTGAGTTGTGATACTGCTGTTAAGAGAATCATATGCACCTCTTGGAATAGCTGTCGGTAGTTTGGTATTCTGGCCAATTCAAGAGATTCCAAAAAAGTGATCTGCTTAAATTGCCTAACCCCAACACTAACCCCTAACCCTTACGTTATTATCAGTTCGTTCTGTTCAGATACAGTCACATGATGCATCAGCTGCTGTTTTAGTAAAGTGAAAGTTCAGTTCCCCCCTGAAGTCATAAAGGATCAGGGCTGCTCTGTTTACTCTGTGCCACAGAGCTGTAGGTGATATGAACACACCACTTATCCAGATACGACATGGATACAAAGACTATAGAGTATCAGTCATTGTGAGTTCATTTAGAGGAAAAAGAGACCCAGGGTTTATATAATGCATATTTGCTTGGTTTGTTTAGAGCAACTTTTTTGTAAGTTTTGTAAATGAGCTCATTTGATGTAATTGTTAATGTTAGTCAATTTAACTACAAAGGTCCTGACTGTGGTGAAATCTTGTGAGCTGATGGAAGAAGTTTCAGGAGACTCATATGTCTTAACCAGAAGCATTTATTTAAAAAGCACTAAAGAAGCACTATTTATTGAAGCTTGATCGATATCAAAGAAGATATGATCAGTTATCAAACATTAGGTCACATTTAACCCTATACTACATCATATTTACATATATATATACTGTCCATATAAAGTTATTCTTCATGGAACCACATCACACCCATGCATGTGTGCAGCTTCTATTGGTCACTCTGTCCCACTCAGAGAAGACTGTAACTGACTGACACTGACACACTGGCTGTTTGTTGTGGCTGTTTACGTCCTCCACTGCTCTCTCTCTCTCCTATCCTGTCTCTGAGGGTCCCTACTAGGACATCTGTTGCTTTGGCAGCTGCCAGTGGGATTTAGGCAGCTATGTGTTCACATCTATGCCACAGATAAACACTGAAGTATGGTTTACAGTAAGCGACTTGTGAGTGACTTGTGTGGAAACCACCAGTTAAAGGCAATTAAATCCCCAGAATAACTGTTCTTCCAGATGTTGTAACAATCTGCCAAGAACCTGAAGAACTGTGAGCAGGAGTACTGAGGACAGCTGGTGCTGGTTTAAAGGCAAAGGGGAGGTCAGAGCAAAAACTGACAGGTTTTTACCCTTTACTGAAGTTAACTGATAAAGAAAAACAGTTCATAGGACTGTCTTTGAAAGCATCCTCACATTAGTTTCAGTCTCTAAACCTGTAAATCAGTATTTTAACTCATCACATGAGACTGAGAGATGACACCACAGATGATTTTCTCCCTCAGTAGTTTTCCTGCAGGGATTCCAGTGATACTCTAAAGCGAATGTCTGTGAAAATGTCAGATACTTGACTGAGCTGATGGACAGTTGTGTGTCAGCTGAGAAATCTGCTACTCTACTCTGCTGCCTGGACTCCTTCCTCTTCAGCCGGCCCTCCTTCAGCTCTGGAAACACCCACGTTATAATAATCCAGCTCTATGGTCTCCTGTGGAACTGGCTTCTGCCCCCTGGTGGCCTGGAGAGACATAGCAGCACACAGATGTGAGTTAGTGCATCACTCCTCTATTCAGTTCAATATTCACAAGCGGAGTGCTTCATGTCAGACAGTCTTCTGGTCAACAAACGTGTACTGTACCTTAAGGCTGAAACAGATGACAGCGAGCACCAACAGCAGACTCAGTGGCAGGACGAGGAGTCCGATGATAGGACCTGTTGGATCTGATGTCACTGAAAGGCAGAGTGCTAATCTTATACAACTTGGAAGCACCCCAGCTGTTGCACCGCTTAACTGAGCTCTTCTCTCTTTTAACATTGGTTTTTAGTCTCTTTAACACTGTTTTTACAGAGAGGGTTTTTATCATGGGAGCTGGCTACAACAAAAACAAGTGGCAGCTCCTGCACTTCCTCTCAGGAGAAGCAAAAATGCAATTTACATTAGCATGAAAGCCAGAACAGAAAACAGAAGGTTAGGAGGCCCAGACAGCTTGCAGGTGAACCTCAGGGCCAGACTCTGGTTAGAGACAAAAACATCATGTGCTCTGTTCAAAACAATGAACTGCATTTTGCACAATTTTAACTAAATAATTTATTTTTAAAACATGATCTGCATAAGCACCTAATTTGAAATGAACTGAATGTTTGAGATGACAATTATGTAAATAAAGGGGTTTTTATAAAAAAATAAAAAAATCTCTCCGTCTTTCACATCAGTTGTGGTTGTTAGCCTCTCTTAGTGGTCGTGTGGCTCTATGACTCCAAATAAGAAGCATGAACAGTCACTTCACACAAACACACAGGTCCACAGGCTTCTGAACCTTTCGGGCCCCTAGGTCCACCAGTGTGCCCGTTATGTAATCCATCCATGACAACAAACTTTTACTGTTCAGTAACAATAAAAAAAAATAGTTTACATCTTTAAATTGGACACTTCTAATTCTTCTCAGCTCCCATAAGTCCTGGTGCTGGACCTGGTGTCTGACGACCTTTTAATGTTTTCCACCTGAGCTTGACTCTGTGCTTCAACTCACCTGAGACAGTGAGGGACAGCCGACGGCTGAAGTTATGAGAAAAAACGTAGATGTGATAAACACAGCTGTAGTTTCCTTTGTTGGGCGAGCTCTGCAGCAGGAAACAGGAAGTGGGTATAGTGATTGACAGCCGGCTGGGTGTAGTTTTCTATTGTGCTGGAGGAGGTCAAGGTGAGCTGGAAGAAACCTCCTGGGTACTGTGGGTGAATGGAGCAGCTGATGCTGAAGTTGGAGCCCATCTATACACATTAATACCCCTGCTGCTGGGCCTCAGAGACCCCGTCCATGGAGGAGGACATAGAGATGATTGGCTGAACCAGCAGGTCTGTAAACAGAGACATGGTTAGCTGAATCTTTAATAATCAGATTCTAAATGGAGTTTGGTCCACATGTTCTGCAGCTGATATCCAGAAGATCAGTGGTCAAACAATCCATTGGACAAGAGCTTGCCACAAACCAGCTTTTCCTCCTGGTGTGCTGCGGTTAGCTCCTGTTGTGGAAAACTATCTGACAGGTTCATATGAGGGGAGTGGAGACAGAGAGGGCGAACAATGACCAGAAAGCTACTGCTGGGGATAAACTCCGACACCTCCTTCCTGTGGGAGTCGTGAGTGGCACCAAACTGGTTTTATCTTCCACTGTAGTTATGGTTGGTAAGGGGGGTGTGAGTGAGGACTGTGAGAGCTGCTGGGTTTGTTAGTGAACCACAGCAGGTTGCTTAAAGGTGCAGATTGTCACATTTGAAGCAGCAGTGGAAACTACTGACTGTCACTAAGGAATATTGGAAATATTAGTCAGTGGCCCCAGCCCACAGGTTGGGAACCACTGCTGTAAATATTACAGCCACAGATGGTGTCACTGATAGGCTTACCTGAACAGATGATTTCCATGGCGTAGAAAGAGGAATCTGATGATGAAGAGTCCCTCAGGGTAAATCCAGACCGAACACAGCCAGTGTTGATCCTCCATATAAGCCTTTTTGAGGACCCCTTTCTTCTCCTTCTTGAAACAGCAGAGCCACAGTCCAGCTCTCTGCAGACTACAGCTATAGCCATACACAGGTCTCCACTCTCCTAGTTTCACCTGCAATGTACCTGCACAGCGACTGGCTCCTCCCACCAACCTGAAAGGCTCTGAACACAAAGAGAGTCACCAGTGAAACAAGTCAAGTTATTAGTTCTCAGTTCAGTTTATTTCAGTCCTTATTAATATTTTATACATAGATAAATACACAAAAATAAAACATAACAATATTGGCTGCAAAGGTGTCGGCTGAAGCTACAGCTTATTCCACCTCCACTCTCCACTTAATGTGACATGATTCATCAACTCTCTCACTACAGCCAGTGTATAATCAATGAAATAATCAAAAACAGAAAGACACTTTTCACCACTGAAATTAGACACTGTTAAACTGTTAAAAATGGGCAAGATTAGGAGTTCCAGTGTGTCACACATACATGGACCAGTAGAAGAGAAGAAAAAAGACCTTCACTGCTACATTTATGTGATGATGATGATCATATCTCAGTTTTATATTTATCACCATATTTTTAAACATTTACAAATTTACCAAGTGAACTACATAATCTTAATTCATTATCACAGCTTATCCACACTTACCCCTTTAACAGATATGTAACTCCTTTTTATAATTCTCCTCATCCTTGTTTCTTTAAATGGACTCATCCCCCTCAGTTCATACTGACTCTTTGATTTCAAACAACCTCTGAATACAGTTTGGGAGTAAATTACTTTGTGCCTTATACATTATCTGTGCAGTTTTAAAGTCGACCAGATCATGACATTTTAAAGCACATGAATAAATTAATAGTGGATTAGTTGGTTCATAAAAATCAGATTGATTGTCATAGCGTTGTCCTGCAGCATGAAAATTGAATTTGTGTTTCCCCACATCTCCACACAAAGTCATGTATTGTAATATGATAGAGCAGTTTAGTATATGTAGAAAGTTCTGGTTTAAAAAGTGTTTTGTTTTATGCCACACTGTAACAGTTTTAGACAGTTTGTCTTTACATCATTTCTGTGTGGCTTCCACCATAATTTATGGTCAATAATGACACCCAGAAATTTATTTTCATGCACTCTTTCTTTTCAAAGTCGTTAATCCTGATTTGCCGATTTCCAAATATTATGTACTTAGTCTTATGATAATTATTTAGGACAAAACCATGTCCGTACCATTTTCGATTCTCCCTCCACTGTATTCAGAAACTGTTCCACACTCTTCCTGGAGAAGTATACATTTGTGTCATCAGCAATTAAAGCAAATTTAAATCATTTGGACACCTTACAGATATCATGTAGGTACAATATAAACAACTTAGGTCCCAACACTGAACCATGTGGAATCACACAACTAAGTCAGAGTCTACATTATTTACATCTACATATTATTAGTATCATCAAGGTAGCTTCTTATCCATAAATGTGCTTTTCCTCTGATTCCATATTGCTCCAGTTTCTTCATAGATAAGCCATGATCAAAAGTGTCAAATGCTTTTATTAAATCAATGAACACAACCACAGGGTATTGTTTGTTGTTTGTTGCAGTAGATAATCTTTTCTTCTAGTTCCATCACTGGCATTGAACTAGACCTATTTGCTCTAAAGCCATAATGATGGTCACTCATCTGGGGAAAGAAAGAAATTGGCCAATAATTTGTTTATCTCTTTTTTATAAATGGGAATGACTTTCGCTATTTTCATTTCATTAGGGAATACTCCTGTTTGAAAGGATTGCTTACAGATAAGTGTCAGAGGCTTCACTATACGGTCGTTAATGTTTTAACTAACAACATATTAATGTCAGTCCAGTCTGTGGATTTTTGACATATTAATTAACAGTGTCAGGTGTTTACTTTTCATCAACATCCCTTATAGAAATGAAGTTAGAGTTTATAATAACAATTTCTTCTCCTACACCCTCCTTATTTATCGGCTCCACAATCTCATTTACTAATTTATATCGAACATTATCAAAATAGTGAGTTTGAACAGAGATGAAGCAAATCAAAGCTGCAGCTCCACTTCTACCTGAGCAGGTGAGTCCAACAGCTTTGCCAGGTGAGCAGGTGGTTGTAGCTGAGTCTGAGCTTCTACAGTCCAGGAGACAAGACCAAATAATACTTTCTCAGAGCACTTTTTATTTTAAGATTTTTAGATAACGATCAAACATTCAGGATTGAACTGAAAGCAGAGGAAGCTCAATTTTTCTTTTTTGTTTGACAGGGGAGGGTAAAACTATATTTTAGCCTGCAATCAGACTGAGATAGCAAACAAGTATACAATACTATCACCGTGATCAGCCTTTACATGAAAAAAAGCAATCAAAGGAGTTGTAGCGTACATACGTGGCCTGGCATCAGTCACAAGCCATTAAGGAAGTTCATTATAAGGACATGCAGAGTTACGAACCCACAATTGACACTTTGTGACTATTCCCACCATCAAACTATCACATTGATAGGAAACAGAGACAAAGGACCCTTCTCTCACAAACAGTCCATGCTGTTAGCATGGCCGAACGACACAGAACCAGACCAAAGGTCAAAGGGTCAGCTCCAGAGGATCAACCAATGGACACCAGACAACTGGAGAATATAGGCAAAAATCTCCAGTTTGTAACAATAAGACTTTGTTTAATGATATTTGATTGTTTCTTGTATAGGACAAGTAACAACAAAAGGACTGATTATCACTAAGGTGTGAATCCTGCTCTGTCTGTGCCATGCATGAACACACACACACATACACACACACACACACACACACACACACACACACACACCAACCTCCCTTCCTCTGTCCTTCTCTAGATAAGAGTCATAAACTACAATCCACATTCCAATCCTGGGTAGTGACCAGCAGAACTCTCTTCACAGACACAGATCTAAGGAAGATTGTAAAATTAAATATCTAACTGTTCCCTAACTCATGAGATGTTCCTATGCAATAGTTTAATCCCAAACTTCTATCCCATAGAATGTTTGAAATGTAACATGTAGATTTTAAGACAATGTCCTTCATGTGACCATACTGTCAGCATCCTTCACACGAGGTAACACACTACATGACATCCAGAATGTCCATATTATTATTATTACAGTCAAAGAACTGATGTGTAATCCATATGTATAGACCATAAGCTTTGGGAAATGTTTATATTGTTGTTTGATCAATTAACCACTTGTATCATGATTAATTCCAGGTTTGAAGGATGTAATATGAAATCAACACTCCTATTACTCCTCTCTGCCGTTATTAGTGCAAGTAGTTTTATATGTTATTTCATTTAATGTTTTGTGGTCATGGTGGAAGACGAATGTGTGAGAGTATAAGTAAACTATAGAATTAAATTATTCCAAAGTTCAGTGGAAAATTACGCTCTTCTCCAAGTGGAAACACAGGAGAAGGCGACGCCCCTGAAACATGCGCCAGCCCCCAGGGGATAAAACAGTCGTGAACAATTCACACGTGCAGAAAAGACAGAAAAGGGTGAGAAGAGGTCAGAAATGTTAGAAACGAGAAAAGGTTAGAAACTCGGCGAGATGCTAAGAAGGTAGAAGATGCGAGAAACGAAGCTAAAAGCTAGAGGCTGAAAAGCTGAAACTGGAAAACGATGCAGAAACTAAAGGTGAGAACTTTGCTCAAAGCTCAGAGTCCCGGCTCAAAGCTCGGCTCTGTAGCCATGGAAACTCTTAGCTCTAAGCTGCTCGCCACAAACTCATGGCTCTTAGTCATTTTTGCACTTTTCGCATCTTTTATTTTTCTTCGCCACAAGCTCCAAGTAACATCCTTTTTGTTTACACGTGTGATCTTTAATTTTTATAAGCCAAGTCAAGACCAACTGAACCAAAACAACAGAAGTGCCTCAGAGTAACTTTGTAACTTTTAAATCATCAAGTTTTCCTTTTTGAAGAGTTTGACAACTTTAGAGTCATCTGGTCAACGCCAGTCTCCTCTAAAGTTATCAAGCCAAAGTGAAGAGCATTAGAGTTTATTTCGCATCAACCTACAAGAGACACCAGCAGATAACATCTGCACGACCTCCTGCAGAGAAGCCGAGCAGAAATCAAGAGTTCCCGAGACAGAAAGTCTCCTGGCAAACTCCACCAGAGCTGAACCGCTGAGACACCGGCAGAATCCGTCATCGTGATAACGGGACACGGCCTCCAGGAGAATCCACCTAGATCCCGCGTCTCCAGGGTTACCATGGCAACCTCAGCCTCCTAGGTTCGAGCCAAGGGTCTTCAGCTACAGAGCAACTCACAGTAGGCCGGTCTTAACACTCTGCACGAGACTGGGTTGATGTCGAAATATAGCAATATTTAATCATCAAACCTAATTCGTAGATGTAGCATCATTAGCTGTATAGTCATAGTGTATAGCCATAACATATTCTCTCCCACCATTGCCAACTCATCACACTGCTCATTTCATTATTATTTTCATCTTTATGATTATTACACCTTGCATTTACTCTGTACATAGTAGTTTAGTTAATAAACTCCTTTATTTACACCCAGTTGTTGTCCTGTTGTATTCTTTTGACGTAGAGACTGGAGATCCATTGAATCCAGAAGTCATGGCTTCCGATATGAGATTGATAAATTTGGCAATGAAGTAATTCATTGTTGTCCTCCCAGAGGACTGGTGCCCCATTTCAACGAGAGTAAATTCTAAATTATGGCGTTAACGCTACAGAGTTTTGAAACATTTTTAATGTTTTTAAAGATAATTTAATTTTAAACATTTAAAAACGGTATAGTTATTTATTTTTAAACATATAATTACATTTTTTTCACCAAAATTGTTTTTCAAACAATTTGTCAACCGGCTTGCAAAACCTTCGTGGCCCACTGGTAGGCCCCAGCCCACAGGTTGGGAACCACTGCTGTAACATTACTGTCACAGATGGTGTCACTGATAGGCTTACCTGAACAGGTGATTTCTATGGCATAGAAAGAGGAAGCTGATGATGAACAGTCCCTCAGGGTAAATCCAGACCGAACACAGCCGGTGTTGATCCTCCATACAGGCCTTTTTGAGGACCCCTTTCTTCTCCTTCTTGAAACAGCAGAGCCACAGTCCAGCTCTCTGCAGACTACAGCTGCTCCCTTCAGGGTCCAGCCATAGTCTTCCACTGGTCTCCACTCTCCCTGGTTCACCTGCAGTGTACCTGCACAGCGACTGGCTCCTCCCATCAACCTGACAGGCTCTGAACACAAATAGAGTCATCAGTGAAACAAGTCAAGTGAGTTTGAACAGAGATGAAGTAAATCAAAGCTGCAGCTCCACTTCTACCTGAGCAGGTGAGTCCAACAGCTTTGCCAGGTGAGTAGGTGGTTGTAGCTGAGTCTGAGCTTCTACAGTCCAGGAGAGCAGACTCATGGCCTCCACACTGGAACTCTTTGTTCCACATTGGAGGCTCCACTTCTCCATAGAGCGCCCCCTGGAGGACTGAAGGAGCCCCACAGCCAAGCTCCCTACAGACCACGTCTGCATCCTGCTTCACACACTGAGGACCACCACTGGTTAGACTGGTTAAACTGGTTAGACTTCACCTCCAGTCTGCCTGAACACAGACTGGTTCCATTCACCAGCCTGACAGAGTCTGCAGAGAGAGGGACAGACAATTTTAATTTAAATCCGACCTTTATTTATTGTTAAAGGAACTTTAAAGTCATTAGCATATGTACAGAAATGAGTTCCTCCTGTCACCAACACAACCCTTAAAGCAACTCACAGTCCAGGTCTTCAATCACACCTTGGTTGACTAAAGACTTTAGTCTAATATCATTTTTTCAGTTCCATACACCATCAATGAAAGACTTTCTTGAATTATGTTGTAGAACAGCTGATCAGAAGAAAACAAGGCGACTCTGTCATGTTAATCTTCTGAAACCTTACTACAGGCGTGTAGCAGATCCAGATTTGGATCAGGATGTGAAGGATGGTGTGCATCCAGCTTTTGCTGTGTGTTCACAGGTTTTAGGGCATGAAAGAGATGAGGTACCGCCTGACAAGAGTCTGTTGTGTGGGCATTTGAAAAATTCAGAATCACTTTGTAATTTGGACAAACTGTTGTCTCACCTGCCAGAATTGAAATGGACTGAACTGTCAGAGATGATAAAGAAGCTACCTTGTGTGTTTGGTAACATTCCTTCGTGAACCACTTTGATTGCACATGATGTCGAGGTTGGAGACGTTCACCCTATAAAGAAACAGTTTTACCATTTGCCGCCAGCTTAACTGTCACTGTGAGGGCTTGGGAAGTTGATCAGAGATCTACTGAAGTAAGATCCACCTTCTGGCTCCAAACAAAAGGACATGAAGAGGTTTAAACATATTGGGTTTAAGGTTCACAAATGTAACTTTAACATTACAGACAGTAACCTTTCGCTTTTCGCTGCTAACCTACACAATCATCCTTTTCCTTAAGTAGTGTTTGAGTTCAGGGTTTAATTTATTTGCACATGGTCTCCCCTTGAAGCCAGGCCTGTTTAAGCAGAAGGTGGCCCATAAGTGTACTTGTTACCAGAACACTTTAGGTCAAAGACCATTGATGAACTTTGTGGTCCTATCATCAGATCTTTGGCTGTATGTCTATACACTCGGTTGACAAGAGGAGCAGGGCTGTCAGGTTGTCACCACCTGGTGGTGGTGCTGATATGAGTGAGGTTTAGAACAAGCATTCACAGGTGGATCGGTGTAGCATCAGCAGTGATGCAGGTGTTGTACCAGACTGTTGTGGTGAAGACAAAGCTGAGTTCCTGCTGTTCCTGCTCTCACCCGTGGTCAAGAAGCTTTGGGTAGTGACTGAAAGAATTAGATCACAGATACAAGCAACCAAGATGAATTTCCTCCATAGGCTGCCTGGGCTCAGTGTCAGAGACAGGATCAGGAGCTCAGATGTCTGGAGGGAGGTTAGACTACACCTGCTGCTCCTCTGCCTTGAAAGGATCCAGCTGAGGTGCTTCAGGCATCTCATTAGGTTGTCTCCTTGACACCTCCCTTTGGAACCCATGCCGAACTGGAAGGAGACACCAAGGTCGAACCAGAACACACTAGAGGGAGTATATTTCTCATCTGTTCAGGGACTGCCTCTGGATCTCCCACAAGGAGCTGAAGGACATTGCTGAGGGGAGAGATATCAGGGTTACCTCGCTCAAGCTGCGGCCAGTGCGACCTGGACCCAAATAATTGATGGAGTATGGATGGATAGCACAATTCAAAATATGACAATAACAATGGAAATTAATGTGCAGGCATATAACAATAGGTTACTGTATATTACAACAATTTGATGCAGTTCACCATTGTGCTTTGTGTTTCAATACAGGAGACGGAGTGTTGTACTCATCACTGCATACAATATCAAACAGAAGGCTGGTCCTCACTAACATTTGGATTTGGATTCACCATGTTTTTTTGGGTTGCAATACTAAAAGTATAGAACAATATCTAACAGGAATATAACGGGCCACAGTGAGATTGTACAGTTGCTTGGCTGTTTAAAAATGGCTGGCTTGAACATCTCGTCTTGCACAATTATGATGCAGTGGGGACAATTCTCTCTATCCAATCAGTAGTCTGCAGTGTCCTCACATCACCTTTGGTATCATCTCAGTTTGCTTGGAACCTCAGAGGAGTTGAGACCAAAACAGGTTCCAGGCACTATCCACAAGTTTTGCCCAATGGAAAACCAAAAAAGGCAAGGCGAGTCAAGTGGTGCATGCATCATGCTGTGGCAAAGGGCTATTTGTGTCTCCTCCTCTTTGCATTGCTCTCTGGCCTTTTACTTGTGTCTGCCCTTTGGTTTGTTACTTGGTTTTTGGAGTTTTGCCTGCTCCCTGCCAGTTACTATTTGCCTTTTTTGAACTTCTTACCTGACCCTCGATTTTATTTAAACACCTTTTTTGTTGTGAATTTTACTCTGCCTTCTGTGAGTTTCTCTGCCAGAGCTGCTACACCACCATGCATGGCTGTATGTTTGCCTACCTATGCTTTTAGTGCTGTTACAGAGGTTGATGGTGAAGTTGTTGGCGATCTCTGGGACAGAGAGGAATTCCTTAATATAGTACATGTGAGATTCTTTGAGGCCAGAAGCAATGGACCACAGCTGTGTCATGCCAGCATCTTTCACACCTGAAAGAAAAATGTTGTGTTAATACAGTCTCTCAAAAACGGGAGTCAACACAAAAAACATTGTTGGTTGGCAAAGTAATAAAATTGTTTTTTACTGATGCTTAAACTAAACCATGACTACTACATTTTCAATCCCAGCATTTAGAAATCATGTGCTTTTGTTGCTCCTCCAGAATGAACTGCCAAAAACACAGCCTTCTTCTTTCTTTGCAACTTTTTTTAATATAAAGTATAATGTTTAATATTATAAGATTAAGGCATTGAAGATAAAAGTGAACTAAAATACAACAGGACAGATTAAAGTGGACATTAAAAGTGCAGCTACTGTCATCAAGTGAGTGATTTCTGAAAAGAACAGAGATTCAGGAAACAGGTGAAACACCACAAGCAATTATCCAAACAGCTGGCAAAACCTGAACCGCAGGGACAGAACTAAGAGTGAGAGTAAATACACAAGGAGGTAAGGGTGACTGAACACAGGTGAAACCCTCGGGACAAAGACAGGAAGACACACACGGAATACTACTTTAAAATAAAACAGGAAATAAACCATAAGTCCAGATCAAAAGTCCAAACCATGTCCATAAGTTCAAAAGAAAGAATGCCCTCAGGGCAGACCATGACAGCTACAGTACAGTGTCCAAACTGAATTTAATCAAAGGCAGCAGCAACAAGAAGAGTTCAGAGTCCTGATTTAAAAGAACTGAGGGTTGGAGCAGACCTGCAGATTTCCAGCAGTGCAGGGCCTGTATTCACAAAGCATCCTATGTTTTTGGTATTGGAAGATTTAAATGCCTGAATAAAAGACAAGCAATAAATACAGTAACTTTTCCGCATTAAAATATCTAAAAACAATTAAACCTGTGTTCTATATGTTGTTGAGTTGTGTTCTTACATTATCACAAATGTTTCCATCAATTCTCAAACCAGAGAAATCTGTGATTTTAGTCATGGTAACGTTTCATTGGTCGCCTGTCAATGACATCGTATTCTCTATGATCATGTGTCAGTGTTGTATTTGTCTGACAGAAGCTCAACATTGACTTTTATCTAGTTTTAAGCCACATACACTTTTGACACCTTGGTGGTTTTCAGTTCTATATTTGAACCAGATGAAGGATTTTAGTCGTCGGACGTCTGGATCTGAAGTTATCAGAGAAACAAGCTGAGGAAATGTTAGACAGCTCAGCTCCCAGCTGCTGGAGACGTCCTGTCCTGTGTCACTGAAGAGCGTCGCTGAATCTCTGCTTTTTAAAAGTAAACTGCTTTCTGGGTGTTTCTACTGGTTTTAATCCCCTGGTGTGTTTGTTATGGAGAGGAGGACACCTCTGTGGAGAATTCAGCTGCTGGTAAAAACCTGCTGAACGTCTGCTTCATAAGTTTTCAGAGAAACAATCAGAGCAAAGGTTAGCATCAATCACAGCTCCAACTCTTCCCTGAGTCTCTGTCCTCCGTACAGCGTCGCTCAAACACTGACTTTAAATGTCAAACTGCTTCATTCAGTGTTTTTAATGGTTAGAATCACCAGGTCTGTTTGATTTCCTGAACCACTGACACTGAAGGAATCCAAACCGGGAGGAGCTTACAGTAATGGTGGTGAAGACAACAACTCCCATGATCCCATGCTATTTCATGATGTCACAACCTGGATCATAGCCTCTATGGGGACTGTTAATGCATAATAATTATGGAAGTAATACTACTAAGAAAACAACGAGGTCAGTTAACCTCTTGAGCCCTCAGGATGCTGGGGGGTTTGCCTCGCCTAGACAGAGATACCCAAAATAGATCAAGAATAGCTCCACAACTATCAGGTCCATATGCCAGAGCTTGGTCACTAAGACCTCAGAGAATTTATTCCATGTGTCAGTAACATTGTGGCTGAGTAAACTGTGATAAACCAAAAGAAAACTTTAATTTTTTTTTCCTTGCCTAGAATTTATTTTAAATTAGACAGTGGATAACACTATGATAACAATGGTCCCATGCACTGGGATGACACTGATTTCATTCAGCAACTTCATGGCTACAACTATAACAATGTAGGTAAAAATACCACAAAGCACAGAAACTTCAAAGATTTTAGTAGGGATGGGGTCAGGTGGACACTTGGATAGCAAAGGTACCCAAAGTGTGCTAAAGGGTTTTTTTACCTCTTGAAAGGGACTCTGGCTACAAAATACTAATGAGTTCCACTACAGGAGGCTATGTGTACACAATACAACCCATAGCCATTTAATTTACCCTGTGCACCATCATATTCAAGCATTGAGCACAATCATAAAAAAAAAACTAAATTGTATAATTTTGTCTCCATTTTGCCTCTGAATCTCTTCCAGGGCATCTACATTCCTATACTATGTTGATTCTACTTCATAGACATTGTAAAAATGAAAAATAAACATAAAACATACTATAAAATACAATAAAACTTGAATCGGACGCGTGTCACGCCTAAAATCCCAATCTGTGGTCACTTGTACTGACACATGGGTGTAGTATTGCAAGGAAGCAAGTCTCAAGTCTTAAGAGTGTGACATACCGTTTGACAAAACCTTGCAAGATGTAGAAAACAATAGTGCTGTTTTTAAGGGGCAGTACCACCAAAGGTGCGCTAGATGGCAACAAAAGACTATGTAGGAAATTCAGGCTTGGGGGTCTGCCTCGACCAGTTGGGTTTGAGAGGAGAAAGAGGGGGTCGGGGAGGATAGAGAAGAGAGAGAGCCAAAGAGAGAGAGAGACCATGGACAGCATTTGTCTGTGCCCAGGGACCCATTTTCTCAAAATGCATCCATGGTTGTAGTACTACAGTAATAAACCATTTCTGTACTTGCAGCACAAAGGCCAGTGAGTGTTACTATTTATAGTAAGAATACAGGACCTGCACTTTCACAATATGGTGTAAAGATTTAAGTATAAAGAAATTCATGTGGCAGTTCTGCTGAGCTCATGTATCAGTAACAGTACTGAAGAGTTTAAATATTACCAATCTGGACTTTGTCTGGGCTGATGTCAAAGCTTCTGACTATGTCAGCAAGAAAGAGACGGATGGTAGCAAAGTCCTTTGGGCTGATGCTTGAAGAATGATCAACCAACAGCACAATGTCAATCTGGTCTGTGGATTCACACTGAGATCCTGGAAGGAAAACAGAGGATTATGCGATACAATATACAAAAGTTCAACCACAGATCTCAATACATCTCAATTCCCACATTTTTATAAGATTTCTTCATTTGTGTTCTCCTCACATGGTCATTCATGCCATTAGAGACAGGAGGAGAGATGCAGGAAAAGATGTGAGGAGAGAGGAAATGAGGACACGAGACGTCCTTCCTGCTTCTGATGATGTCAACACAGCGGCATCAGCTATCAGTCTGATTTGTTCTCTGGTAACATTTTATGGTCTGGTAAATGCACCTCACAGTTCAGATGAATTCAAATGAATTCAATATTTAATAATCCTGGTTATGATTCAAATGTTTTATAGTGTTTTGTAAAAATGACAAGCCCAAATGTTTTTGACAATATTTTTGTGGGTCTGGGGTCAGATGAGAACGTTTTGCTGGACACCACAGGATGTATTGGTGACAATGGCAAAGCTCATGGCTGAAATCCTCTTGGCCTGTGTGGCTGCTTAGTTCATGTAACTGAGAGCTTACAGATATTGTATCTTCCCTGAGGAACCACTGTGTTGCAGCTTTTTATTTTTTTAAACTAACATTATTTTTAACACATGGATGATAAATCCTCCTTTCCTAACCACAGAAACAAACAGGATTGAAATGTTGAAATAAGAAAACATAAAAGAAAAATACAAACAGAGAAAGTTGAGCCATTCAAATAATAATTAAATAGAAATAAGGAACTAAGAATAAATTATATTCAGACAAAAGTTTATGGTTTTCTGACATTTCTATACACTTGTTAAATAGTGAAAATTCATTTTTAGGTCCTTACACAATGGGAGGGGATCTAATGAAATGACATTTGTTCCAGTGGTCTTTTTCTTCTTTGAGGTTTAATGGTGGTGGGCAAAAAAGGAATTGGTGGATTACTGCCACCAACTGGTCTGGAGTGTGGATCGTAATGTCTTATATTTACAATGTTCAAAGAAATCTTCTGTGAAATCAAAGTGGACTCATCCTCCTGAGGTTTTGAATCAGGTTCCCAGTAGTCACTGGGATATTGCATATCGTGTCCCATAATCTATATAACATATATACACATATTCTGCCACATGTAGGGTTGATCCCATACAGAAATATCATATGACATTTATGTCCCTATATCAAAAGTGATGTCACCATATATGTCACCTGTAAGGGGACATATTATTATCACATATATACATCCTCTGGATATATGAAGATATACGTTCATGACATGAACATGAAAAACCCACATTACAATTTGTATATGAACATATATTAAAAAATATATATGACGAATTTTTATATGGTACATGTTGAGAACATGTAATATATAAAATGTATATGCTTACATATGTTTTCATTATTAATTTCTCATAAATTTTAGATATGTCTATCTTCCTATTCTGGGAAGGTGATCTCAGACCTTTAGACCCTACTGTATATAATATCAACATATACTGACAGGCTACAATATAAGCATATATACACATAAACATCATAAAACCTGTAGTAAATTCAGTTTAGAAGAGCAGAGTGATGAGCTGCTGTGCGTGGGGCCAGCAAAAAAACCTGTTTTAGACACTTTTAAAAATGCCCACAGAAAAGAAAAACTGATCTCAGTTCAAGTGTCCACTTTATTTTGAATATCTTCACCACTTTATCTGACGTCAAAAGGCTCTTTACTTTGGAACTACATCTTTCAACTGTTGAATTACTGTATTACTACACACAGTTCCCCGGTTTAAAAACGTAGTTCCAAAGTAAAGGGCTATTAGTTTATTTCTGGTGTTCCCGACTGGTTCAAGGCCGGCAACAAAAAGGGAGCCACAGATACTTCAATCCAAAAAGTGTAGTGGCTGCAGCAGGACCAGCTGAGAGAGAGACAGACTACCAGAAGGTCACACCTTTATGCTTTTTGAAGGCTCTGCCTTGGAAATGGTCGTCACATTGGACATTTTTAAAAGTGTCTAAAACAGGTTTCTTGCTGGCCACACCCTAAGCAGCTAATCTGCCTCTCCTAACTGAATCTACTGCAGGTAACACACTGACTATACAGGACTACCTCACATAACCACATGTCTAATAACCACAACTGTCACTTTATGGATGAGAAGGACGAGGGTTTGGGTCAAGATAAATCCTCAGCTTTGTCGTTAGAGTTAAAAGAAACCAACACTGACTGTTAGTAGGAACCAGGATGTGAACAATAGTCTGTGGAGTCAAAGTCAGACACGTTGTTGGCTCTTCCACCACCACCTTCATTTGTCCTAATGTTCTCTGTTTACCTGTTGACTGGTGGTTTCCCTCAACCCGGAGTCCTGAGGAGAAAATCAGAAACATCCATATGAAGCAGCATTTTGATTGGAGCAGAGCTATGACCTCGATCATGTCACCTGGTTACCTCTGCACTGCACACTGCACACTCTCACAATTTCACTCCTTAAACCCAACAAAGACCCAACTCTGCCATCAAGTCACCTCCCCATTTCCATCATAAACGTTCATTCCTAAAGCACTAGCTCACAGAATAGAAAAGGTTACTTCATCTATTATTCATTCAGATCAAATGGGCTTTATCAAAGGAGACACTTATAGATAGATAGATAGATAGATAGATAGATAGATAGATAGATAGATAGATAGATAGATAGATAGATACATAGATAGATAGATAGATAGATACTTTATTTATCCGCTAGGGGAAATTCATGTGTCCATTAGCTCATTATTGTTAATGATAATAATAATAATAATAATAAAAACAGTTAATAATTAATAAACAACAATAATTTAAATGAGTCCACTTCCTTTGGCTGAGGTGTCGTATAGCCTGATGGCAGCGGGAACAAAGGATCTCCTGAACCTCTCTGTTCTGCAGCGCAGTGAGATGAAACATTTGCTGCAGCTGTAGCTGCTTCTCTGTCCTGCCAGAATGTTGTGGAGAGGATGGTTGATATTGTCCAAGATGGCCTCCATCTTACATTGCATGCGTCTCTTCACAACAGTCCTGAGTGAATCCAGACTCCTGCCAAGCACAGACCCAGCCTTTTTTACCAGCTTGTCCAGTCTCTTTGTGTTCATGTCAGACATGCTACTGCCCCAGCAGACTGCAGCATAAAAGAGTACACTGGCCACCACTGACTGATAAAACATATGCAGCATTTCACTGCAGACTTCAAAGGACCTGAGCCTCCTGAGAAAAAAGAGCTGGCTCTGCCCCTTCAGCTGTACAGGTGCACACCTAGGTATTTATAGGTGTGCACCACCTCAATGTTCTTCCCTCAAATGTTGACTGGCTGAAGGGTTGGCCTAGACCTCCGAAAGTCCATGACCATCTCCTTGGTCTTGGAGGTGTTCGGAAGGAGACAGTTCTTGTCGCTCCATTCACTGAAGGCTATCGTCAGATCCCTGTACTCCTCTTCCTGCCTGTTCCTGATACACGGCACAATAGCTGTGTTATCCTAGTATTTCTGGATGTGGCAGGACTCAGAGTTGTATCTAAAGTCGGCCGTATACAGGGTGAACAGGAACGGACCCAGAACAGTCCCCTCACCACTGCTCATCACTGTCCCTGAGACACAGTTACCCAGCCTGATGTACTGTGGTCGTCTTGTCAGGTAATCCACAATCCAGGACGTGACGCAGGTATCCACCACCATCTTTTCCAGCTTGTCTTAAATGCGGGGTTGGATGGTGTTAAATGCACTTGAGAAATCAAAGAACATAATCCTCACAAAGTATTGACCACACTTACTGAAATTTATTTAATACTTAGTAAAAAGCCTTTGCTGGTAATGACAAATTCAAGACGCCTTCTGTATGGAGAAACTAGTCGAATGCATTGCTCAGGTGTGATTTTGGCCCATTCTTCCACACAAACTGTCTTCAAATCTTGAAGGTTCCGGGGGCCTCTTCCATGAACTCTGATCTTCAGTTCTTTCCATAGATTTTCAATTGGATTCAAGTCCTGTGATTGACTGGGCCATTCTAGCAGCTTTATTTTCCTTTGTCTGAAACCAATTGAGAGTTTCCTCGGCGTGTGTTTGGGATCATTGTTTTGCTGAAATGTCCAACCTTATTTAATCTTCAGCATCCTGGTAGATGGTAGCAGATTCTTATCAAGAATGTCTTTACACATTGTACATTTCTCCATTCATCCTTCCTTTGATTATATGAAGTCTGCCAGTAGCATAGGCTGAAAAACAGCCCCACGCCATGATGTTCCCACCTCCAAACTTCACTGTTGGTATAGTGTTTTTGGGGCGATGTGCAGTGCCATTTCTCCTCCAAACATTGTGTGTGCTATGACATCCAAAGAGAGCTCTTTGCTTTTACCCATCATGAGATGCCCATTGTGTGACACCTTGGTAATGAGAAACCTTTTTATAGGCCATCAAATAGGACTAAACCAGCTGATATTAATTTGCACTGATAGGGGGCAGGATTGCTTTCTAAATACTGACAGATTTCAGCTGTTTTTTGGCTTTCCATGCCTTTTTTCACCTGTTTTTCTTCATGTGTTCAATACTTATTCCCTGTGTCATTTCACTCAGGGGCAAAACAGGGCAACTCAGGGGGACGGCTCAGAGGCCTTATGGACAAGCTGGGTAGTTCAGTGGGGCGATCCGGAGGTCTGGCAAACGGACGGAACTGCTCTGGAGGCCGACAGCGGCGAAGAATGGGTCTCTCCCGAGGTCGAGCCAGAGGGTGGCGTTGCCTCTCTGTAGGGCGAGCAGGAGGCCGGTGTGGCAGGCGGAGCCCCTCCGGAGGGCGAGCAGGATTCCTACAAACAGGAGGCTGGCGAGCAGGAGACCTGCAAACAGGAGGCCAGCATCGCAGGCAGAACCGACTAGGTAACAGGAGCAGCATGGAGAGAGAGAGGACAAAGGGGGAACTTTCTACTCTCCACACTCCTTATTTTTGCTTATTTGCTTTTGCTTCCACCTTACAACACACCACTCACTATTTTGACAAGCATGCATACACACTAACATTGCTGATTTACTGACTGCCGCACCTCATACCAGTTTAGGTTAGTTAAAATAAATTATGATTTTCTTGCTTTAACTTCTTGTGTCATCTCCTATTATTTGTTGTGGCTTTGAACCGGCCGTGACAAGGACACAAGGATCAGGAGTCGGCTGGACCACTGACTGGGAACCAGAATCAGGAGTCAGCTGGGCCGCTGACAGGACATGCGGAACAGGATTCAGCTGGACTGTCGACAGGACATGGGGAACAGGTGAGACATTGTCCACAACCACTAACTCAAGGAACAGGGACCCCTGACGCTGAGATAGCTGATACGTCAGCCAGGATGGTTGACCCGGGAATTGAGTCAGGAGCCGATGAATCATCAACTGGGACCCCGACGCTGGAACAGCTGATGCTTCAGCCAGGGTGGTTGGCGAGGGCTCCTGGTCACAGGAAAGCAGAGGTTCTGGATAGTGGGGTAGTTGGGGCTTGGGCTGGAAGCTGGGGACCTGGGACTGTGGCTGGGGCTGGAAACTGGAGACCTGGAACTGGGGCTTGGGCTGGAAGTGAGGAACCTGGGGCTGAGGCTGAGTTTCCCTGTGGTGATGGGAGCCATAATGTCCTTGCCTTCTGTGGCCACCACGGAACCATGAAAAAATAACCAACCTGCTCTCCAGGTCTGAGTCAGACAGCGGGTAAGCCATCGTGCAAAGTGACCTGATGTTTGACGGGGGTGTTGGTTGGAAGGATCGATGCCAAGGCTCGGCCTGGGAGTTCTGGGGCTTAGGCTGATTATTGCAGATTATTACTGTACATACAGAGCCCTCACTCATCTTTACAAAAAATGATAAAACTTATTGAAACATACTCTTTTATGTCAGACTACACCATTAAGTGGAATAAGTCCTCCCTTCTCCCACTGCACAGTAACAGCTGGGAATTAGCAGCCAACACACCACCTAGCCGTCTATGCACAGATCACATCACATATGTAGGCATTAATATTTCCTCCAGGTTGTACTGTTCAGACTCAATATCACCGCATTACTCAATTCAATTAATGATGACCTCGGCCGCTGGGTGAACCTCCCACTCTCCATTATGGCCAAAATAGCCACATTAAAAATGACAGTACTCCCCAAATTAAAGTATTTATATACAATGATCCCCTCTCAACCCACCATCACCTGGTTCCAATCTCTAGACTCATTCATTTCAAAGTTCTATTGGAAATACAAAACATCAAGAATTAACCTAACTCTGCAAAAACCAAAAGCACAATGAGGACTAGACGCAGCCAACTTTACCATTACTCCCTGGCAAAGCAACTTCAATCCATAATCCAATGGATCCTGCACAATCAATCAGATCACACATGGTTAGATGTTGTTGGGTCTGAGCTCTACCTCATGAGCTGGACACCAAATATGGTGGATTTCAGTTTTCTATCAATTTATTGGCTATCATAAATTAAGAAAAAATATTAATATTAAAAATATTAATATTAAATAATAACTTTAAAATTAATTAAAGTTCTCGGGCACCAGCCTACACTAATAGGCAAAATAGCCAAAATGGTTTCAGTCTCAATTTATTACCATTAATCTGGAACTCTGATTAACAATTAGAGTTCACTAACTATAACCAAATTACCAACAGTAACAGTAAGTTAAAGTTGAAGGATTGGATTCTACCAAGTAGAGGTTGGCAGTATTCACGCTTGTGCAACATTAAACAGACCAGTAGTTTTACTTAAAGGCATTTATTTACAATGGAGCAGAGTAAAACACAATGTCTAATCTAGTATATACAGGTGTGTGTATGTGTGTGTGCAGGGGTATGTGTGTGTGTTTATGGGGACACAAACAAAGGCAAGATGGCCGATTCAAAGTGGTCACTGTGACCACAGGACCTGAACAAAGAAGACTACACAAGATGGCGGTAAACAAAGAAACTACTCAAAATGGCCACTGAGACCACCTGGTGTGTGGGGGAGGGAAGGTGTGAGTTTCTTTGTTAGCCTAGCTCATGTAATCTAAAGGTACCAGGTTAGAGGGGGAAGGTTAGCTTCATGCAGGTTCTAGCACTGGAACGTACTACTATGTGTGTGAACATACGAGTACCTGATTAACTGTATGACTGACCACAACCTAAGCAAACATCACAACAACAAGACATCAATCAACAAGTACATAAACAGAGTTAAGACTTCTGCTGCTTAGCTATGCTGTGCTGGGAGAGGTTAGGCCCAGTCAGTTAACGTTACCCAGTCCTTGGAACAAACAATCCAGTGTTGTAAAGTCCAGTGAGTTGGGAGGCTTCCTGGTGGAGTGAAGTCCTGTTCGGCTGTTTTACTTTGTTGTTATCTCCTCTGTTGTTTATGTTTATTCTATAGATGTTTATTTTTCTGCTGTGGTAAATGAATTTCCCAGTTGTGGGATAAATAAAGTTAATCTAATCTGATCTAATCTAAATTCTCCTCACAGAGTTAGCTGTTCCATGCTAACTCTGCTATGACTCCTGTTGCTTGGAAAATCAGCTGGCCTTGTGTCGTAGCTGCTGATTCTGAAGAGAACTTGGTTCACTCTGAGTTAATCTGAAGCAGGTCCATGCTGTGGAGGAGAAGAGCGTTTGCAGGCTGCTGGTAGCAGGCCGGCGAGAGAGCTGGTTTCTCAGGTAGCAGAGCTGACCTGGGCTGGGGCCTTGTTGCCCTTTGAAGAGCCGAGAGGAGAGAGCTGGAGCTGCTCTCCAGAGCAAGCCAAGAAGGGAAGAGAGAGAGAAGAGGGACAAGAGATCTGTTTTTGTTTGGTGACACCCTTTGGGGTCACCTGTCACATGCTGACCCACACTGGCTGGCCAGTGAGGTCCGTAGGGGGGTTCGGCCCTAGGGTTTTTTGCCTGAGAACCAATACTCTGAATACAACAAATAGAGCCCCATTGAAATCCATATGAATTCATAATACATACTACATATACATGCACACACACATATATATATATATACATATATATGTTTAAACATACAAGGGGTAAAGTGGAAAAAAGGAATAAATAATGTGAGGAGGGAGGAGATTCAATACAGATAATATGTTGAACACAAATGAGTAATAACATTAATTATAATAATTATATGTTTAGTTACATGTGCTTATATACATCCTGTCTTCATTACTTACGATGTTGTAAACATTAATAATTATAATAATTATAGAGATACATACCCTGTTATTATAAAATTAGTCCTTGTTAATCTCATTTATTATTAGTATATAATATAAATAATATAATAATATACATGTATATTAAGAAAAACTACTGGAGCTGAACCTAATGATCATTTTCATTATCAATGAAGCTGCCAATGACTTTGTTAATTGACTGATCAGTGCCGGGCGATCAGACTCTGATCAGACTGTTTTCCTGCCCGGTTCCTTTCACTGATATTTTCCTTTCCTATCCATCATTAAAGCAGAGTCCTACCTGAGCTCCACAGCAGCAGCAGCACCATCAGCAGGTGAGCCATGTCCAAGTAGATGTCTGTTTCTGTCCTCTGACTGCTGGACTCGTCCTCTGTTAACCACATGTCCTGTTTGTATCATTTATCTCCTCATCAGCAAACTGATGAGCAGCTTCTCAGAACAGAAGCTGATAATAAACCACCGATTAAAGGGTGAGTTAACAGAATTTCTCTTACCAGATTTTGAGATATCAGCCTCGCACACAGTTCACATTTAACCCTTCATTCTCTTGGGTTCCTCCTGATCAACACAAGAAATCCATATACGGCTCACGTTACAGCAGGTGGGAATGGGTCCTTTAACTCGCAGAAACAAACACTCAGCATGGTTTTTCTTTTCTCCTCTCACAGTCAGTGCTGGAGGTGCCAAAAAGAGTGCTGGTACTCACCTGTGCATCGGCCAACATAAACAAAACATTATCAAATTCTACATTTGTACAGTGAATAAAAGACAGTACGATATCACTGATGTTCACACTATAAATGTATTTTCTCAAAAGAAGCACTTGCCTAAGCATTAATTTGATACTGTGTGTGTGTGTGTGTGTGTTTGTGTGTGTGTGTGTGTGTGTGTGTGTGTGTGTGTGTGTGTGTGTGTGTGTGTGTGCGTGCAGTAGTAGAACTTATCAGGCTTTAGATCTGCAATTGAGATACTACACGTCTATCAGAGTAGTGTGATAGTCTGTTAGTATCAAACTGGCTCCACGATCCCTGTGGACACACTTTGGTTAATTAAAACTCAGAATAAGCACGGAGGGAATTGTCGAGAGGTGAACATGCGAGTCATATAGGTTGATAACAATATTTTTTGTTATTAAAAGCAGCTCATGTATTTTCATATAGGGGAGAGCAGTGTCATGATCTATGAGGTATATGCATCATCAATATGTTAAATTTTAATACCTTTTAATGACCACTAAATGATTTACCAAAGGTTAGGATGATAGAATTTATACCTGCTGCCTCTGAGACCTGGGTTTGATTCCCAGCTGAATCAAAACAAAAAGTGGCTTCATTCATTTATTCATTCTAACCTGGGCTGCTGCGGTCAGGACTGAACTCACATGGTATGGCTCTATCTATTCTATAAGAACCTCTGACGAGCTAAATTATGTTGGCTCATGTTTGAGTGTGCACGACATGACAACAGCAGTGACAAAGAGTGTGTGCACATCTGTATGCTCACGACATACGGAACATTGTTTGCTCAGACAGTTCTACTCTGACATGAGTCCAACACAGAAACTCTATCGATCCTATTGATGCTAGAATTGATCTTCTAGCAGCAGTATACATACTTACAGTGACTGCTGACATGACTAGCAGATAATAATGTTGACATCTTTCACCATCTCAGTATTTTGAGGCAAAGATTCAGATAAAGGCAGCTTCTTTAGAGGCCTATGCACCCAATGCTCCGCCATTAAATCATATGAGTAGGAGTCATAACTCAACTCACTCATAACACACACACACACAGACATAATACACATTTTTAGATCCAGTGTGACTTACACTTCCTGGGGATATCATTATCTCTGATGTCCAGAGTGAATAAACATCTATAATCCTGCTTTAATTCATAGAAACAAGATGCTCCCTCTGACTGCAGAACTTCATAGAGAATCCTCCTGTTTTTAAGTTTCCTTCAGTATCACAGTCTGATCATGATACACTGCAGACAGGAGCCGATCACAGCAGACCACAGCTGATCACAGCTCACTCAGCAGCTGTTAATAGCACAGTTTGACTGAATGGAAACAGCTACAGGCTAAAAAAATGGACCCATGTAGAAGACATAGACGAATAACAGCATTATTCTTGTATTGTTGTGTAGAGCACATTAACGTTGGTTCTGTTCTTATTTCATACTAATGCTCACCCAGGAGCAGCCCCACCCCCCACCCTCCCCCAACAATTAAAGTTTCCATTAATAAATGAATAATGAAAGAGTAATTATGGGTTTAGATGGAGAAGTACATTTCCACAAAGCATCCCAAAACATTATGAGGGGATTGGAAAGAAATTATGGAGACATAAAAAAAATAAAATAAAAAAAAAAAAAATATTTCCTCTCAATAAAAAACAATATAGATTTATTTTAATCAGGAAGTGACAATGCACCATGTCAATATCAAGGGTGGAGAGTAATGACAGGACCAGTGTGAAACAGAGAAGTATACAGAATGTTAAAGCAGAGCAGATGTGTATAACCTCAGACATCTGTGCAGATAATCATCGGTAGACTGGAATGAGCTGAGGAGGCTGGTACATGCTCCTTCACTGTAGTGGACAACCGACACATACGCTCCACTTAAGGTTTTTCATAGAACACAGCACAAAGTTCCTCTGGAGTCTTGGCTCATCTGTCTGCACATGCATGGTCTCTGTTCATGAAGCACACACTGTACAGACCTCAGTATTATAACCAGTGGGAATACAGGAATATCCCAACACATCATGATAATCTGCAGCTGCCACAGTTTCACTACGACCACATCATACCTGTGCTGAGGTCAGTACACTGACTTCCAGTCAATTCAATTGATTTTATGTGGTAAAGCTTGTTTTTAAGGCTCCTCAGTATCTCTCTGACTTGCTTGTGAGCTATGAACCAGTTGGACCCGTCAGGTCAGCTGAAACAGGCCACCTGGTTATTGATGAAACTGCCTTTAGGTTTTATGCTGCAACCCTCTGGGATGTGCTACATAATCATATTAGAGGTGCTGCTACTCTTTCATCTTTAAAATGGAATCTGAAATCTGACATCAACTTGCAGGAACCACAGCGATTGGTAGATGAAAGACCGGTGTGCTGATGAAAACACATGCGCAACATCCTGCAGTAATAACAAAAAAACCCCACTAAGAAATAAACAAATACATATTAAATAATAACAGATTAAATGCCGTTTACAAAAGTGGTCCATTAATAATAATAATAATAATAATAATAATAATAATAATAATAATAATAATAATAATAATAATAATAATATCAAATACAGCTGGGTGTCATGTCAGGAAGCATTTATAGGGTGAAAATATTGGTATCCTAGCAGAGAACCTTGTAGAGCTCAATGACTAACTATTGTGTGCATAAAAGAGTCATTATTAACAATTATTATTATTATTATTAATATACAATAATTATTATTAAAATTAACAAACTGGAATCTATCTGATAAGTCTGACTCAAACCAGCTTTGTGCACTTCTTTTAATGTCAATGACATATCCTAGTCTCTGCAGCAAGATCTAAATCAATCAACCAGACTTAATTTATATACCACTTATCTTACAAACAATGTGACACAAAGTGCTTTGCAGAATAAAAGCAATAAAAAAAACAATATCTCAGATCTAAAATAGAAGTGTTGATTAAAGGAACAACATCCTGGAATATGATTCAGCGTTGCCCGAGGGATACATTTACCTACGGACCAGAGTTTGTTTCTCAGCAGATGTGTCACTGAGTGAGGAGAACCTGTTTGAAACATAAACTGGTTGATGGTGAACGGTAGTGAGATTAGGACTATGCTTCTTGTTACAGGAGGTCACCCAGCCACCCTGGCTTTCTGGCTGCTTGGGAAACACTGGAGGGAGAGCTACACTAGTTGGACTGAGGTCTGGCTAAGGACAGCAGCTACGGATTTGGATTCCATGTTGCGGAGCCATGCCTTCAATCCACTGAGCATCACCTCCAGTACAGCAAATAAACAATATTTATTACATAAGTCATGAGTTCTCTCACTCTCTCTCCTATCTCACTCCTCTCTCATGTGTAATTTCATAACTGAGATAGAGATGATTTCTTCTGATTTGCACATTGCGTAAGCCTGTATCATGAGAATACCAAGCCAGGTTTCACAACTGTCAAATCTTCTGTGTGCATGTTTTCAGTTTTCTGCCTTGTGTGAGGTTCTTTGGCCAAAATAATTAGTTATAAATGATCCTGCATCATAAAATAGATTATAACTTTATCAGTGAAGTGTATGAACTGACCTCCACAGCAGAGTGGAATCTGTTAACAGAGACAAACAGTGGGACAGCTGTCTCATATGAACCTCTGCAGGGTGAATGGACATAGGTAGATCCATGCTGTTCTTCTGTATCCTCACTGTCCTGCATTAATACAATCTGTAATAACCTGGTTATGAGCCATGCCTCTCTAACACATCTGACTTACTCCCTCTCCATCTCCTTTCACTTCTTTAATAATAATTAGATTAGTCTACATCCTTTGCCTGAGGTGTTGTATAGCCTGATGGCAGTGGGAATAAAGGATCTCCTGAACCTCTCTGTTCTGCAGCGCAGTGAGTTGAGACGTTTGCAGTTATTGCCTTCACTGTAACTGTTCACTTTATCAGTTGCTCTGTACTGTCATTGATATGCATTGTGAACATAAATATCTATTGGATCTGTTGGACACCAGTCCATTTCTTCTTAAGTTATTTTTTGTGCAGAACTTCTTAATGTTGATGACCGATGCACCTTTCTTTAAACCCCATGAAGTCAAAGTTACAGATATATTGTTGAACGTTTTACCTTCAAGCATCATATTTTTTATTAATCCGGAGTGAAGCTAGTGTGGTTCTTGTATGAAGTTGTTCTGGTTTATGAAACATGACTTTTTATTAGGTGAGGACACCACCAAGTAAAGTACTAGTACAAGTGAATCTCAAATCCTAGTTCTTTTCAAATTAAAATGCAATGTTGTACATGCACCTTCAGACACATTAAACCTAAATCTGGACAAAAGGGACTTAATCTGTCTGTGAAACCATCAACTGATAGATAATGTAGATGCTGCATTATTTGCACGTCTGGGTTGTAATAGAACACATTTAATGCCATTTACAGTGGAAACTGCCCATAGTGATCACAACTGTCCAGGTCAAATTGATGACTGTAAGGGGATGATTGTAATATCCACTTTCTTTTCTTATGCAGATTACCATCCACTTGACATTTGTGTACTTACATGAATCATAGATAGATAGATAGATAGATAGATAGATAGATAGATATTTTATTTATCCCTTAGGGGAAATTCATGTGTCCATTAGCTCATTGTAGATAATAATAATAATAATAATAATAATAATAATAATAATAATAATAATAAGTAAATAAAATATTAATAATTAGATTAGTCCACATCCTTTGGCTGAGGTGTTGTAGAACATGATGGCAGTGGGAATAAAGGATCTCCTGAACCTCTCTGTTCTGCATATTCATAATACTTTCTTACAATAATCATAACACATTATATAAATAAGTATAATAACTTATTTTAATTACTTGGCCTTATATTTTGATAAACTACAGAATTGTTTCAGGTATTATCTACTGTCAGTCAATTCAGTGGTAAGAGTGAATTATTTGAGGAAAAATTACATTAGTGAAAAATAAATGTCCATAATAAGTTATTCATCATAAAAGAAATCAGGTCAAATAGTACTGTTATTGACTAATTAATAACTAATGGACTGAACCATCTTGCAACTGGATCAATCTGATCGGTCCATGTGGAGCCAAGTACAGATTGTGAGTGGTAATTGTATTATTGTGTTGTATTTATGTGTGCACCTGTAAAATTTCAGGTCACACCAGGATCCCTTACTATGTCTTTGAATTTTTGTCTATGAAGTCTAGTGTTTGTCGGGCTTGGAGGGGTTAATTCTTAAGTACTGACCGACTCCCTGTTGAGAGAGAGGGTTGGTGTGTTCCTTGGCCAGTGTATGGTCCCAATGTGTGTGTTACATGTCCAGTGTTTGTGGGTCATAGTTGAGTTATTATTTGTGTACAGTTGCCTTTCACTCATTTTCAAAAAAATATTTAATAATGTTCAGCCATTAGAGGGAAGTATAAGCCACATAATAGTACATTTATTTACAATATGTTGAATATATAATTTGTTGGAGAGGTTTTGTTTTAATTGTTTATTCCCCTGCCCCCTACCACTGCCACATGCGTGTTGTATCTAACAGAGTAATGAAGTTCTGGACAGTGTCATTCATAATCGTTGGTCACCTGCACCTTCTAACAGAGGACTGGCTGTAGTGTCAGCATATACAGTGTCCCTAGCTACCTGTTAAACAAGTTATTATATAATTTTCTAATCACATTATAATGCATCATAACAGCTTTTAGTATGTATAACAACTACAAGAATTATAATCCACATGACCCTTGCAAAAACTGACAAACACCATAGGTACTCAAAGGAGTAATGTGTAAAATCGTGCTTCTTGCTCCACCTCAATAGGGGGCAGCATTTCACCTCTTCGCCCCTGTCCAGTTAATGATGTTGTTGTTTTCACAATGTTCCCTATAAATTACATGTGCATTTATTGTTGAAAGTTAAAATTGTTGAACACACTGAAACAAATGATTAATACTTGTAATACAAACAGTATGTTTTTATTTACCTATAAAAATATGAAGCCAAGGGGATACTGCATGACACATGGGTGTCAGGCTACAGCAGCATGAGGAAGGGATGATGACATCATCACAAAGGCAGGATCAGAGAATAAGGTTTATTGCCAGGCAGGTTTTGGCTTCGTGTTTGGTGCAGTATCCAATAAACGTATTAACTTGAAATAACAATAAAAAGGTAAAATATTGCAACAGTCAAAAAGATAAATATACATAGATACACATGTTAAAAAAATAAAACAATGAAAAAAAACTATGTACAGAAGTGTTGACAAAACTCCTGCTCTGCAGGATGTGCAAAAGATCACAGTATAGACAATATGTGCAGGGATAATACCCCAAGGTGTTACTGTGATGGGGTTGTTGATGGTTGATGAGGCCAGATGCAGAGGAAAAGGCAGGTGCTGGTCCATCACTGGGGAGGACTGGACTGGAATTCTGGTCCTGATACAGACAAACATGTGATTGGATGCTTCTTTGCCATTGAATGTGGTTTCTTATCAGAGTGGTCCTTCAGGATGGAGATGAAGATCGCTTTCTTGGAGCTTCAGACATCTCTGCATTTCTGTGATGCTCGTAGGGAGCTTCTTTTTTTTGTTTTTTAGTCGGGAGCTGTAGCATAACTTGAAGCTCTGGAGGAAGCTGTTCTTCTTTGTGGGTCTGAGGGCAGACTAGACGCTACACTGACTCACAGCATCTAGTGTCATAAAGTGGTATTACAACATGGCCACAGCTAGTTGGTTAGCATGCTCATTTCAGTAGAGATCTCTGAAATACAACAGATGGAGGTCTTGGTCATGACATCATCACTGTGGCCACATACTATTGATAGTGTTAGTTCCATTTTTGAACATTTTAAACAAAAATCTGTCCAGATCTTACACATTACACCTTTAACCTAAACATCAATATACAATGCTGTTTGGTTATGATTATTGTTATGAAGCATTACAAATATTTACGAGTACTTATAACTATAGAAACACAGTGCTATAAGCACATAATGCATTAAAAGTATATTCATATGCATTATAGCCTATGCAATGCTTCATAGAAAGTGTTAAAAATCTATATAATTTTTATTTTGATTGAAGCTCCAGTTAAAAGACAATTTATTCCAGTACTACACTTAATCTGTGTCCATTAAATCGCTCAATTATCCTTCTTATTGAGGTTCCCAGTAGGTGTAGATGTGTGTAGAGAAAGACACAAATGAGGAGCTGCAGAGGATGAAGGGGAGGACAGGGTCTAGGTAATATTCATTGTGTTTTTGATTGCATTTTTCCTAAATAGATCAATAATTTGAGTAATATGAATAAAGGGAGGAGTATGGTGCTTTGATGCCAAATTTGGGCATGGCAGATGTGGAGATTGAACTATGGAGGCAGCACAACAAGCATTCCACACAACACCTTCCATTGCCAGGTGTTGAGATTGTTTGCAGACTTCTACCCAAATATAAACCCTGTCATGAAGATTCTCCGAACGATGGCGGTATCCACTGCCAGTGTTGAGCGCTCTTTCAGCTGTTTACATCATTTGAAGACATATCTGAGGAATACGATAACTGACAAATGACTGAGTGGACTTGCACTGATGAACATCCATCCTTACATTCCAATTGATGCGAAGGCCCTTATGCAAGAGTTTGATGCAATGGGCAGATGCAGAATAAACTTCAGATAGGTAGGAATATTATTTCATTTTACTGTCTCATGTGGATTTTTGATTGTTTATTGTAGCAGCTTGGTTTGGTCTGACTGCATATTGTTATTGCTATCTTTGTTGCCTAACTGTTGATGATGATGCTAAATGAGGGAATCTGTTACCGACTTTTTACTGCAAGTTTCTCTGCTTAGCTGCTGTTGTTGCTTTGCGGGCCTGTTGTTTGGTCTTTGAAATGCATGTGATAGGCTAATCAGAGTTTTATGGTGGTGTCGTGTCATAACTTTAGCGCTAAAAAACATGAATCAATCTGTCAGCTCCAACCAGTTTGTCCATTCTCCTCTGACCTCTGACCTCTCTCATCAACAAGGTGTTTCCTCCAGATAACCCCCATTTAAATACATTAGTAAAGAATACATTTGGAGGCATCTGGAAATGTCCCAACAGAGTTGTTCAAAAGAATCTTCTACATTATGTACTGTGCATTTTAATTACCAATGGATTCAATATATCACACTGAGCTCACATGGAACCAGCATCAATAGCATCTTTAACACTCCAAACTAAACAATGAGGCTAAACCCCCATCTGCAAGTATAACCTCCAGTGCTCAAACAACCATACAGGTAGTGTTACTATAATAACAGTCATGGCTTGGTTTAGGAAAAGATGGTATTTGTGTTAATGTAAGTACTTCCTCAACATTATATGGTCTTTGTTGTCATGGTTACAACCTCCTCCTGACGTGGACTTTGTCTCTCTCTATACTACGTCACCGCACTTTTCCCTTTGCTCCTGTCATAATTACTATGACCACTAGATGTCGCCTAGCAACAAAACGTAACTATGGGTCCTAATAACCTGCTGCACATATGTATTCTGCAAACACACACACACACACACACACACACACACACACACACACACACACACACACACACACACACACACCCTCAGCCAGAATGCATGTGTAGGTTTCTCGGTGCCAACCACCAGCTATATTTGTTATGCTAATTCCAAAACAAGTGGGAGTAATTAATTGATTGGGTCCATGAGGCTTTTCAGGCACAACTTTCTCTGCTCCTCACTCGTCTCTCCTGGGATCTAAGTGTTAGTCCTGAGGCTGCAAATTGGGCTATTATGCTGATTATCAACGTGACACACACACACACACACACACACACACACACACACACACACACACACACACACACACACACACTGACCCTGTAGCAGTGAATACTGCTGTAACTGCTATGAACAATTGGCTGAAGTGTAGCTTCACTCCAAGGGCAAACACCAGTATTTGCTGTCGACATATAATTTGAGTTTAGGAGGAGCTGGTGGCAGATGAAAAATATCAGCCCTGAAAATGTGGCTTTGGGGCCAAAAGGAAACGGGCTAAAGGTGTAAACAACCTTTTATCATGTGCAATTAACAAGCAGCCCTAATAAATCACAGCTGCTCTGTGTGTCACATATATTAATGACTCTCTCTCTTATTGGAGGAATTCATTATTTACAATGCACAGGCAGAGAATGAAATCCCACAGGAAGGGTTTGAGTGGAACAGAGCTGCAGAAAGCTTATGACACACTATTATCTGTGTGAGTAGGAGGGGTGTGTTCAGACACAGTGTGAAGATAATTCTCTGCACCAACACTGTTTCATAAAACACCATTAACAACACAGCACACACCATGGGACCTGAGAACAAAGAACCACCTCTCTGGGTTAGAAATGTGCTGAGCTAACATTTCTCCAATAACAGTTGAGTCTGACCAATGAATGAATATTCGTAGAGGTGCAGGAAATAAAGAAGATCATCATTATGTTTAAAGTAAAAGCTTTTTCTGGACGTAGAGGTAGAAGTCAGACCCAGACAGACGATGGCTGTAACAGAAGAAGTTTATTGATAAACTTAGGAACTGAGGCTTGAGATTGTTGGAGAACAGGACCGCCAACAGAGAGGAGAACCGGGCTGGACTGGGGGATGAATACTGAGCTGTTTACTGGATCTCAGACTGGAGGTCATTAACACAATGAGGAGCTGAGCGAGGTAGAGTTCTGAGGCCGGTTTCACAAAGACAGACTTTAACTCTTACACAAGAACAAATAGTCAGACTTCAGATAGACATCTAAATTCATCTTTTGCACAGTTTAGTTCTTGACTATCTTAAGCCGGTCTGTGGTACAATGAATTCTGATTAAATTAAGACTTTTTTCAAAATAAAAAAATTGGCCAACCGAGGAACCACATCCATCCACTGAGCTCAGTTTACGCGAGCTAGAAAATGTTTGTCTTTTGGAAGAATTCAACACTTACAAGGACGTTTTGCAATAACAGCTATAACCAGTTGTTCAATGACATTACACTTTGCTTTCATGAATCCGTTTTCATCATAGCAAAAAGAGAGTTTTCAGGCAAGGCAATCTCTCAGAGTCAGTGCTTCAGCTTACAGCTTACAGCGTCAGGCTCTGCCAGGGTTTGGACATAAAAGAGAACGCCTGCTGGGGTTGGGTCATGCTAGGTTGCTACTCTCTTAGACTGGTCATGTTCGGATAGAAATATGTGCTTCAAGCTGCATTCTCTCTCAGTTGCTAAAAAGATATGGAATGTAGGTGATGTCAAGATGGACAAAACAGGTGATAAACCAAATTCTGTGGCCCATCGGTTTCAGTTCATTTGATGTGGATTTAGACTGTTGATTCTGTCATTTTCGAGCATCAACTACTTGATCGACCAGATATTGACATGTGAGAGTAATTAATTTTAAACAATGAAACCATCTCTTTAAAACACATTTTCTAGCTTCCTGTGTAAAGCCTCAGGCATTCTGTTTGATGCTCAGGGTTTCACATGGGTCACATTAGTGTGTGCAACATCTGGTACCAGTCAGGTGGTGTGACTAAATGCGCATGTTTTGAGGGTGAATGCAGTTGTTATAATACCACCTCACATAAGTCATTCTGACTGTGACTTTTGTCAACAGAGTAGAAGTAAAAAAAGGAATTCTTTATCCCCTGATAACACAGCATGCAGTGTTCTAATACTCATGTCTTCCTCCAGATGCCCACTCAAAAACAATGCCACATCTGCTGTCCAAAAATTGGGTTGGCCAACAAAACGTGCCAGTGGCAAGAAGCAGCCATAAAAAGTAAAACTAACTAAATGAAAAGAACAATTTGGACAGGAGTGGAAGAGCATGTCACGGTCCTGTGTTTTCTCCATGTTTTCCCTTCTCCTTTTGTAGGTGTGTCTGTGTCTGTCTGGAGCTGGGGCGGCGCCAGGAGGTCAACTGGAATCAGCTGTACAACCGTTGCAATCACTCACCTGCTCTTCATCTCACAATCAAGCCACCTACACTGCTGCAGCACGGGTGTGTCCGTTACACACCCGTGGTAAACCTCAGACTACTGTTTGACTGCTTTGTGTTTTTTGTGATTTTGGCTTTAACCTGTGATTCTACAGTGTCTAGTTCCTGTGTCCTGCTTTCTGGCTCCATTCCTCTCATCAACCAGCTCTGCTTCAGCTACTCACCTTCTGGAAACTCCACAGCCTGGATCCACATCGGCCCCCAGTCCCCTTACTGGTTCTATACAAAATAAACTTGTGATTCTCACCCTATTCGGTGTCCTGAGCCTGCACCTTGTGGTCCCACATTCAGTGAACTTAACAGAGCAGGCAAATGAAAAACAGCATCATCAACAAAGTGCATGATTCAACAAATTTACTGGTAGGTTTTTTTTCTTTCAAACTGTTGTCATAAAATAGTAAGTAAATAATCCCTTACCTTTAGCATTTACACACTATTGCTATATTGCTGTTATATGATAGACTCATTCAGCATTCCAGCATTCATCCTTGCTTCACTTTGCAAGACAATCCTGAATTGTCAAGTTAGTTGATATGTTAAGTACATCAGTGTCTTTTTAACTGCATTTTATGCAATGTGGTAAGCATTATTTCTCTTACCACCATATTTGAATTCAGTGAAGGCAGAACATCCACTTTATGGGTTTTGATGATGTATGATTTCAAGTATTTGTACAACATTAATTTCTAACTAAATGAACATAGCTTAACATCCAGTCTTAGAATAACATGATTTGTTTTTACCAAATTAACAATGTTATTGCATTGAATTAAACCACAGATGTATAAGAGTTACAGTGTTAGTCTTAGAAAGTATGCAGCACACAATATTGATTGGACAACAAAAGTGCCAAAGCATTAAACATCATTTTTTTTTGGTACTCTGAACTTGTTATGTATCCAATTTTCAGTCTTATGATTTTGCGTCAATTTTGTTCAAGCTCCACGAGTGGGAACTTCTGGAGCGATATCCAACCCTCCTCCTCGCCAGGAGAACTGCAGAGTGTTTCTGTCCATGGATAACAGACACAGAAGACGTTCAGGATGCCCTTGCCACAATTAAGAGGATTTACAAAAGCTTTTTTAATGGTATTATATGCAAATGTGCATGCTAAATTTTCTGTAAACCAGTCCAGTTTACTGCCCAGGTGCACACCTAGGTATTTATAAGGGCACCGTCTCAATGTCCTTCCCTCGAATATCGACTGGCTGAAGGGTGGGCCCAGACCTCTGAAAGTCCATGACCATCTCCTCGGTCTTGGAGGTGTTCAAAAGGACGTTGCTAAGTGTATTCAACTACCTAGCTGGAACATTTGCATGAAAGCTAGCATCTTATTGACGGGTAAAAACATTCCTTCAGTTGCATTCGCAACTGATTTGTAACTAAAAGGTCAAACTCAACTGACTTAGTTAGACACACATGAACACGTGTTACACATGAACTGCAGACAATTTGCAAACCTCCTACCTCCAGGAGCCAGTCCTGGGTGAATGTGGCTTGAAATATTGTATCTTTTAAGTTCCCGTGTTTCCATCACTGAACAGAGCAGGTTAATGATTAAGGTTAATTTAAGGTGAGGGCTTTTGATGAAGGGTTTAAAGCATAATTAGGATTAGGTTGCGGTTATCTTCAGGATTAAGATATAGCACATCATGGTTGTGATTGAGTGTGTGTTGATTAATCCCAGTTTGTTCAGCGCTGGTTCTCTGCAGACGCAGATGAAGAAGGTGGTTCTTATAGACACACAGATCTCTCATTCACAGGACTTCATCTCTCTGTCGTCACTTTAATCTGCTCCATGTTTGCTTTTTCTGTCTCTACACTTTCATCACCTCCACTTCCATCATCATCCTCCTCCTCCTCCTCCCTCCTCCATATCTCTCCCCTCTCTGTTATGACATTGTGGCCTGCCGGCTCACAGCATCCCCCTCAGTGATATGCAGGACTCAGATCCTAAATCCTCACAGCGCTCTGCTCCATGGAGATTCTCTCCTCTTAATGTGATTCTGCCAGCTCTCACCATCTCTGCTCTATGCCACTTTTCTGTTTAATGTGTTTTTCTTTCCACATAGCTCATGAATAAATCGTGAGGTCTCTGCTCAGTTTGGCACCAGTTACTGTTTCTGCTTCTGACAGCGTTGGGCTTTGTATGGCCAAACCACAGGCATTGTACACATGTGTTATTTTGTTGCTCTTTGGGATTTAGCTCAATCACCTGGCGCTGAATGGACCACATCTGGAATACCATCACAGAGTGACGTCATCTGCTCCTGATGAACCACTTCTTTGGAGTGTGTGTGTTACTTCTCTCCACACTGGATGTGACCTACTCTCCACAGCTGACAGTTATGTCTGCACTTTCTAAGATATTTCTTGTTTGGGCTGAAAAACTGAGAGCCAGAAAACAGGAATCCATGTTCAAGATGTCTGCATTAAAAGGTGCCTGACAAGAACGACATCTTAGATCTGCATTTCACATGTTGAAAAATAGAAGTGTGGTTCATTGAAATTCATTCTGTCTATACTCGCTGTATGATTTGTGCAATATGTTGTTGCTGGCACCAAACCTTGAAAATGTTGACTGAAGATGTGGAGGAGCTGCTGCAGTGCTGTCGGACTGCGACCTCCTGTGAGTGGTGCTCCAGGGTGAAGGGGGTCGTCGATATGCAGAAATACCGGATCATCCTTAGAGAAAAAAACAAGTGACAGTTTAATATTACAGTAGTACAGTCTGTTTGATTAACCAACAAAGACTTTTTAGAAAATAGTAAAAACTAATCATTCACCTGAAACACAGGTTGTTCTCAAATAGATGTTCCTTCTCCTCTTGTCCACTACCCAGTCTCCTCTGTCAACTGGTCGTTTCCATCATCAGTACCAATATCTTTTGATCCATTTCTGTCATTAGTGCAGCAGATAACTGCATATTTCATGGAAATCTTTCAAATGTGGCTACAATACTTAACTTGGCACAAATATTCTTCCTTTTGGTAAAAAACTGCCACTTCTGGCAAGGAAATGTCATTTTTTGTAATAAATTCACCCACAATTTTCCCATATGATAATCCAGGTGTCAAATCATACATTTTAACAATGTAGAGGGCAAAATCTAGTATACTGTAAAAAAAAACTTGTATACAAGTACATTTCAGCAAAAAATATAAAATAAATAAATAAAAGATAAAATCATGACTTTGTGTTGATTCATGCATTTGAAAATAAAGCAGTTTTCTTTCTCTGTCTTGTTGAACTGTTCATTAACCCTGAGATTCCTGTGCCTTAGGTCCATTCCTCTGCCGCCGTGCTGCCTGTCACGCCTCAGCCACCATCTTGTCTTGTCAGTTTGGATTTCAGTTCCCCACCTCAGAAGATTCCTGCCTGTCCGTCACACCTGCCTTCCCTGCTCCACAACTCCAAACAAAATTTAAAATAACAAGAATTATTTTTCATCACTCCACTGTGTTCTGCTTTGTGGGTCCAGATCCTCACTAAAACCTAACAGTCTATAATACTATATTCTACTAATCTATATTTTTTGTTGCATCTTTACAAACCTTCACCATAATTAAACATTCATTAGCACAAAGAAAAGATGATTTTTGTTGATGTTATTTTTGTTTGTTAAATCCTTTTTTCTGCTAAAATACTGCTTACTTTATTTACTGACTCAGGTTTCATTGGCTGATGGAAAACACGATGACCAAAATGAACCTGAAGAACCTTTTAATTCCAGCTCCATCATGTGATCAGACAGGATGTGCCCCAGCAGTGACATCATCACTTCCACGGCTGAAAACCCATTTCTTCTTAGAGCTCAGTGAACCCACATGTGATGTGACGAGGGGACGACTTCTGAATGAGGGGATCAGAGTCATTTCCCTCTTTCTCAAACGACACTTCTCTGAAATCATTGCAGCTGTTTAATGATTTGTCTCTCGTTTTTATCAGCCGCCACCTGGAGCTGCAGAGAAAGAGAACAGACACCTCTTTCTCTCTGAGTCCATGTTCTTTAATTATAAACTGTTTACCTTCTCGTACACCTTGATGATTCACAGACAAATACAGACATACACCATTTAAAATGACTTTAATGTATTCATGATTTGAACTGATTCATTGAAGATAACACTGAGGGCAAGGATTCCTGAGGAGAGAGGCAGAGACTTTAAGTCTGTCAGTCTCTTTGGTCCAAATGTCTCATCTGTTGAATAGACTTTCCTTACATGTTGTAAAATGAGTCCTGACTTTTTCTCTGAGGTTGATGTTTGTGGTTTTGATAGAAACGTCTGAGTAACTGCTGGATGATTTTGATGAAACGTGGTTCAGACGTGTCCCTCGGGATGAAGTATAATAACTCAGATGGTCGTCAGACAGAAGGTGGTCTCAGACAGTGAGTGGTTTTCAGAGTGAAGACGATGGTAGACGTGGCCGAGGTGGGTGGCAGCAGCAGCAGAGGGAGGTCTAACAGCCGCTGCAGATGGAGCACATGATTGTTAAACTCCTTCAGCCTGCTGTGGTTACCATGGTAACCACAGAAACAACCGAGCTGATTTAACAGTGTCTGACTTAATGATTCACATCTTCGCCTTCAGTCTGATCATCTGCTCTGAGAGAATATTAATTAGCAAATTAATTATTAATAATGAATTATTAATTGGTAAATTAAATGAATTGCACAGTCTGCTCAAACACAGATGTTGCTGCTCGCTGTCTGAAGCTACCTTCAGCCATGCTAGCAGCTAACAGCCAAAGTCAGAGCCTTACCCGCTATTACAGTTCTTCCTGAGTGGAACGTGAACCCAAATTCAAACATTATCATTAATGTTAGCATGCTAAATTGTTAAACAGTGACGGTGAACAACATTGTTAACATGTTAGCATTGAACACTGCTGTCTCACAGAGCTGCTAACAGATAATTACAATAACAAACCAAACACTGTTGTTACACTTTTAAATTCTTGTCAGTTCAACACTGAAATGAATCATGGAGAAAATAACTGTGCAAAGTTTTGCTCACAGGTTAAAGATAGTGATAAGGAGACTGGTCGCTCAGCTGTGTGGAGGCAGCCTTATAATAATGTAATCTGTCAGAATGATTACCCAGGCTTCACTGAGGGTCCTAGTCTGAGTCAGTGTTGCAGTATTTCACTGTTATTTTAAGGACACATTTGGACCAAATGTTTTTATTTGATTGTATGGACTAACACAGCAGAAGAGGAAGGAGAAGAGGTGCAGAAAAGCAAAAAGCCAAAAGCACATTAAGATCCCAGCGGTTTTCTTCCAATAGGACACAACATGAGTCTCAGTGTTTCAACCAGAGAAGTGAGTGATTTTCTACAGGAGTTTTGAACTGTTTAATCTGGAGTTTAAGTTGTCTGTCTTCCACCAGGACCCAGTAAAAGATTAAATTAACATATATGTAGCGGACATACCTGGCCTGGCATCAGTCATAAGCCATTAAAGAAGTTCATTGGGAAGGACAGAGAGAGTTATGGACCCACAGTTGACACTTTGTGACTCTTCCCATCATCAAACTATTAAATTGATAGGAAACAGAGACAAAGGACCCTTCTCTCACAAACAGACCATGCTGATAGCATGTCAGAGAGACACAGAACCAGACCAAAGGTCAAAGGGTCAGCTCCAGAGGACCAACCAATGGACACCAGGTAACTGGAGAACATAGGCAAAATCTCCAGTTTGTAACAATAAGACTCTGTCTAATGATATTTGATTGTTTCTTATATAGAAAAGTAACATCAAAAGGACTGATTATCACTAAGGTGTGAGTCCTGGCCTCTCAGTGCCATGCATGAACGCACACACACACACACACACACACACACACACACACACACACTTTTAATCATCATCAAGTTTTCCTTTTTGAAGCCCTTTGACAACTTTAGAGTCATCTGGTCAACGCCAGTCTCCTCTAAAGCTATCCAGCCAAAGTGAAGAGCATTAGAGTTTATTTTGCATCAACCCACAGGAGACGCCAGCAGATAACATCTGCACGACCGCCTGCAGAGAAGCTGAGCAGAAATCAAGAGTTCCTGAGACAGAAAGTCTCCTGGCAAACTCCACCAGAGCTGAACCGCTGAGACACCGGCAGAATCCGTCATCGTGATAACGGGACACGGCCTCCAGGAGAACCTAAATCCCGCGTCTCCAGGGTTACCACGGTAACCGCAGCCACCTGGGTTCCAGCCGAGGGTCTCCAGCTACAGCGCAACTCACAGTAGGCTGGTCTTAACACTCTGCTCATGACTGGGTTGATGTCGAAATATAGCAATATTTAATCATCAAACCTAATTCGTAGATGTAGTATCATTAGCTGTATAGCCATAGTGTATAGCCATAACATATTCTCTCCCACCATTACCAACTCATCACACTGCTCATTTCATTATTATTTTCATCTTTATGATTATTACACCTTGCATTTACTCTGTAGATAGTAGTTTAGTTAATAAACTCCTTTATTTACACCCAGTTGTTGTCCTGTTGTATTCTTTTGACTTAGAGACTGGAGATCCATTGAATCCAGAAGACATGGCTTCTGATATGAGATTGATAAATTTGGCAATGAAGTAATTCATTGTTGTCCTCCTAGAGGACTGGTGCCCCATTTCAACAAGAGTAAATTCTAAATCATGGCGTTAACGCTACATATATGAAATGCCATTACCAATATTAATGGAAGTAAAGAAACCATACCAGCATGGATTTAATATCAGTTCATTATTCACACACCTGCATTATACAAGAAGGGAGGGCCTATGATCCATGAGGGGCTGAGACCACTTATTCCTGCTACACCCTAATGACAACATTTGGATGTTGTCTGCCTTTTTCTTCCCTTCAACCTTCACCCCGAAAGTATATGAGAAAAAATAGGCTGGTCTATTTCTACACTGTGCCTCAGTATGACAGGGAAAGAAGGTAAGCTGTCACCTGAAACAGGCCTGAGGTGGTCCAGCAGCAGTGAGGGTCCCAGTTAATGAGCAGTGCAGCACACACAGCAGCAATCCAAAGACCACTGCTGAGAGTAAGGGCTCCATTATCCTATCAATCCTCCAGCTGGGGGTCCATTCCCCTCTATATGTGCAGCAGTGGCCTGAACACAGCTGAATGCAGCCTCTCATTGTAGTCCGGCCTGGAGAGTGTTCAGTCACATTCAGCTTAATTAATTCAGTCATTTGTTTCTGTGATGTGACGGAGAGGTGGAGCTCTGCGTCCTCTCATCAGACTCTGGACGTCACAGGAGGGTGAAGGACGCAGCGAGGTCACTGCAATTATTCCACACGGCTCCGCAGAGTGCAGCCATCACCATCTCATACATAATTCATGAGCAGGCTTTCAAACCCACATTCAACCAGCAGCTCTGAAAAATGCGATCAGGTCCTGGTTCTGGTTAAATGATCCCACTAACACACACACAGCACATGTATAACAACCTGAACTGAGGGTTGTTTATGGCTCCCAGCCATCAGGGCTCCGTCTCTCAGACCATTAGAACGTCATGCTGGCTGTTCCACCGGAGGAACCTCCCTCTGCTCTTTCACAGCTATAATAAGAGCCATGATGACACAGCCACACAGCTTCAGGCTGGGAGATGATTACAATACACCTCAGTGAATGGACCACAGTCCATATTCAGTCAATATACTGAGGTCCATGAGCAGCTCCACAGAGGAGAGGTGAGCGATGAGGACGTGATGACAGACACATGCCTCTTTTGTCATCTGTGTTGATACTATCATACACTGCCAGTCAATAACCTGTGAGGTTAGACACACACTGACACACTGACTGAAATAAAATTGTGTTTTTAATATTTAAATCAATCAAATGTTTTCCTCCAGCATCCATCCTGTTGTTAAAGTGTTGCTATATAAGGCCACAACCACACAGTTATCAACATAGGTTCCTTTCATTTGCAGTCAACCACACTTACACCTTTAATATCACACAGCTTGATTGCTTTGGAATCAGTTGATTTGCTCTGTCCTTTTGTTTCATAAGGAGTGCACACATTTTAACACTGTAGGGTTGCATAGACTATTTTCTGTTTTATTAATGGTTTGTTTCTTTGTGTTGAGTGTCTATGGTTGTTGGAAGTTCACTTCCTGGTGTAGTGAAAGGCCGAGGACTCTTAAATCTGGGAGCCAGCTGATTGGGCCAAACCAGCTGTTGATATATCATGGGGGATTTTGGGTTTACTTGGTTTTTAGTTATATTTTGTGTCCATTTTGTTTACCTTTGTGTGTTATATGGTTTGGCCGAGCCACTATATACTGTATGTTCCCTGATGTGTCATTATGTTGGGTCTAAAGATTCTCACCCTTCAAAGCAAATTATAAATATGAGCAGGGAAAGTGTCATGGCGTGTTGTAAGCTGGACCCAAATGCAGCTGAAAACACAAGGGAGTTGGTGGAAAGAAACGATTTTAATAACAAAAAGTAACTACTTACAAAAACTCAAAATCCAAACAGGCAAAAACTGGCGAACCAACAGAAACACGAGGGTTACACGAGGAACTTAAACAGCAAGCCAAAACACGAGGAACCACAGGGGACGACAACAGGAACCAGAAGCACGAGGAAGACAAGGACTAAAACTGGTAACTCAGGGGACAAACACAGCAGCAGCAGCAGACAGAGGACAATTACAGACGAACGGACACAGACAAAGGGGAGCACAGAGACAAAATACTCAGGAGGAGGGGAGACAATGAGACACAGGTGCAACACATTAGGGCAGGGCAGGTAATCACACATGCAGGCTTATGTGGACACAGTGCTTCATGAAATGTATGGACAATATATTCATATATTTACTGATGGATCTAAAAGCTGGATGGATCTAAAGATAATGGTAAAACGAGTTGCGCATTTCATGTTTTGAAATTGAAGGTTGGAGCGATCACATGGCAGTATTTACAGGAGAAATGATAGCTCTCATTAGCTCTTCAGTGGGTGGGGGATCTCAAACCTATGCAAGTTTTAATTCATTCATTGTTTCTGTGGATACCAGCTCATATAGGAAGTATATGGAATGAAAGAGTGGATCAACAAGCCAAATGTGGATTAAAAGCAGAGCAAATAGAGCTACCTATACCAACAAGTGAAATATAAGCAAAATTGTTTATTTGGCACAAAATCAAGGTGCAAGTGGTAAAAAACATGGGATGAATGTCTAAAAGAAGACATCTGTACCAGATCCAGCAGGACATTAGAGTCGAAAAGACTGGAAAAACAGGAGAGAAAGATGAGGTCATACCAAACTGAATTCATCTTTACATCTCATTGGAAAACAACCATCTGGAAACTGTGACAGCTGCAATCTGTGTGGAACATGTGGTTTTTGTCTGCCCGAAATATGGAAATGAGAGGAACCTATTAAAGACTTAGGGCTGTCACTTTTACAAAAAAATCAGGATTGGACGGATTTGAAATGACCCGCAATTCATTCAAATTAATTTGAATGTGCCCCCTCCCCTGCTCACTCACACCTGCTCCCCTAAAACACCACAGCACGTCATTATTTTCCTTACTTTAGAACCATTCTTCCAGCAATCATATGTTACATTTTTAACGACTGTATTAACTCATCATTTTCTTTATGCCTGCCACTTCTACCCTGCTCTCAATGAACATTTTTTCAAACTCAAGTGTCAAAGTGCTACAGTAACACAGAACACACAGTACAGCAGACAACAGGAGGGAGTTCCCACACCTTTGAACTAAAAATGTAGCGGGGCAAAACATGGAACTGATATTCAAGCCAAAAAGTCTAATTTCTCATATTATTTGCCAGAAACACAAGTCTATCAACATGATCCAGATCAAGTGCAGCTCTCCTTTTATTAACAATATCACCTGCCGATGGTCTGATGCGCTTATAGAGACTGCAGACTACATTTCATACAGGTAATTACAGCTCGAATACGAACTTTACACCCCACGTTTGAATTAATCTTCGAATTTCAAATAAAAAGTGACAGCCCTTTAGTGACTCAGCTGCATGTATACTTACACACAGACACACACATACATGTGTGTGTAATATATATACATCGAGCTGCTCATTACGAATCAGTATATACGTTTTATTATATATACATAATTATACTCGTTTTGTAGCATTCTGGTAAATAGAACCCTGTTTTTTCCTGTGTTCTCGTTGCCTCACTGCTCAGTCCCTAAGAATATAACATCCATAAAGTCTACACACAGGACAGCAGATAATTTAACTCAGCAGGATGAGGGACATCTATTGAAATGATGTGTCTTTCATCAGCGAGGCCTATCACTGTGTGAGTGAGTCGGCCGCACTAATGTGTCCGTGGCTCTTCAGGTTACTGTGTGGAACAGAGAGGGTGAGATTAAAGAACTGGTTATTACTGCTGCAGGAGATAATGACAGGAATATATCTCCCTCCTCCTCTCTCTTATCACTTCACCTCCATTTGCGTTCTCTCATCCATCGAGCTGCTCGTTACGTCTCAGTCAATGTCACACTTTACTCACTGCAGGAGCGAGGTTCACAGAGGAGGTGGAGTCTGACCGTGAAACAGCTCTGTGCTGTCGACTACATCTTACACCTGAGTGATGATTCCTGCAGGTAAGCAATGATCAATAACTGTAGCAGCTACTCACACTGCACTGCAGCAGCTCATACATCGACACGACTTAGTGTGACGCTCTGTACTGCTTCTCTTTGATCAGCTGTGATCATGAAAGCAGGTGTGCGTGTATCTACCTGTGTGATATCATGTTCAGGTGACAGGTGTTGCAGCAGGAGCCTGTACTAATAATTAAAATCTGTCATCTCTGCAGAGAGAAGCAGGCGTTGTTGGGACACAGGTCAAAGTAAATCTGAACACTCCTCACTCACTGTCAGGAAACATTGACTGTGATGATTCTGCAGCTGCTTCCCATTTTTATAAAGGAGATAAAACCGTTTTGGACAGAACTTTAGAAACAGCGTCACAGCTTCAGGCCCCTGCTGAGTGCTTCCATGGCAATAATTCACTGACATTTGATGGCTGGCGTTGCTAGGAGACCTGTCATTTTCAGAACATGGGGTTGCAGCAGCAGCATCGTCCACCTACATCAATTCAATAAAAAAAGTTTTATGTTTTACCAGCCTTTAGCTCATCATAACTGTCCTATCACTGACACACTGCAGTCACCTCCTGGTCAGTGTTCACATTCACAATATGTATACTCCAGGTCCAAATGTCACATGACTAGAATCTTTTATCTGGTTAAAGCATGTTGGTAAAATGATAAAGTTTAAACACTGTATCAGGAAATTTTGGCTCTAAAACTGGATAAAAAAACGTACTGTATTACACTACCGTCTGATTCACTCAGCTGACCTGCGGCTGCAGCGTAATACAGTGCACTCCATAGATGAACTTATGTGTAGGAATATGGTAGTTCAATGATTGAAAAATGTAGTGCCAAAGGAAAGGGCTATTTTCACGGGAAGATACGGATATTGGATTGTTTTGGTGGCTGTTTTTGAAAATGTCTAAATCTCTGCTGGGTTGGTTTTCCTAACTGGGAGTGCGTTGCCCAGGATCTACCGTGGCTAATGTACCGACTATTCATGAGTGACTCACACAACCCAACATAAAAAAACACAAACTATCCCTTTAAATTAGACATCTCAGCTCCATTCGTCTGTCCATTCAGTGTTTTTGCTGGTTATAATCACCTGAGTCCTGCACTACGAAGCAGGATTTGAGGTTATCGAGCTAACTTCAGGTTTAACTCTGGGTTTGTAGTCTTACAATGGTGGTTCACCATGGTAACTTACGCTGCGCTGCTAACCTGCTCCAGCAGGTTTAGTTTGAGATAACAGGTGAACGTGTATAACAGCCCCGCCTATTGTTAGACCAATTGAAACATGGCATTACCGTTCACGGAGGATCGAACGTTCAGGTAAATATTGCAATTCCACTTTCATATTATTAGCAATATCTTGCCTTAAGTTTGAGATTTTATTCTTTGCTGTTATTCTTATTTTCATTTACTATTGAACTTGGTAAACATGTATGTGTGCATATACTGTATATACTGTATATGTATGAGCAACATGTGCTTTTGTGTGTATGTGATAGCAGTTGTAACACAAAACTTCCCATTTTGGTGGAAGTACAGTGCACTATCTATCATTGTTTGGTCACACCGACATATTGAATACCTAAGTATTTTAAAATCAAGTACTCCAGTACTTTAACTGAAGTAAAAACTTGACTGAATGACTTTCACTTGTTTGGGAGTCATATTCGACCAGGATCTATGCTCTGACTAATGTAATGTAAGTGCTGTCATCACAGAGGTGGTTCTGAGGTGGTATTGAACAACAGACCACAACGCGAAGCTCAGACTGAACATGAGCAGAAGTGATCAGTCCAGAGTGACACCACAAAGCAAAGCTAGAGTACGTGTACAACAAGTTATTCACATGATGCTGCATGTAGCATGTGAGTGGTTGAACACCAGCAGCAGAGTGCAGCCCTTTTGGATTAAAAATAGACTTTGGGAACCCTCCTGGGACGAGCCCACTCACCCTAACATATGGTTCCCCACCCTGGAAGTCAGACAGCAGAACATGACAAGGGAGAGGTTGATACCGCAGCAGAGATGACAGCAGACGTCAGATAGGTAGAAAATCCCAGAGAAGAAAGGCCAGTGATTCTACACAGGCCTCTGCCTCGGAGGGAAGCTGTCACTGTGGATTCAGGTGAGGAGTGTCCTCTCTGCTTCCCCCTCCTCTGTCTGTGAAACGATGTGAGCGCTCAGCCCTGTTCACCCTGCTCCCCTCCACACAGCTGCTCTCCACTGCTCAGGATCAGCCATGTGGAAAGGCCACACAGATGGTACCTCTGCAGCGGCAAGTGAACACCAGCTAACAGGACCAGTGTGTGGGGTTCAGGGCGGGTCTGTTGGCAGAATATAATATTCATAATTATGTTCTCATTAGTCTATGATCACTAATGATAGTTGTGTCTTCGTTAGGTTAGACACCTTTAGGGTTTTTATGTCACTTGAGGGCCACCGTAGTTCTCCTACTCTGGAGGGGGGAGGGGTATTCAGTTGGTTGCAATCTGTAAATTCACCACTAGATGGCAGTAAATGCTACACAGTGGTCCTTTAAGGCAGTTAAAGGTCAGTTTTCCCTACGAGCAGCTCCCTGACTGATGTGAATGACGTTACACAGCAGACACTTCATCTTCTGCAGTGTGGGCAGCTCCCTGGTTTTTGTTGTCAGGACTCTCTGGGTACATGAGAAGTCTCACACTCTCATTTTTTAAGGTCTATTTTCTGCATTTCTGAATTCACCAAGTTAAACATACACACGCACACAAACTAACCACAAGAGGGAAGGGAACACAGCGGAGAACACAAGCAAAACAAGGAAAGAAAAGCACCAAATCTTAACAAACCACAGTCCACAGATGTTCTATGTTATAAACAGTTGGGAACATAATAGTCCATCTTATTCTGAATGACACCTTCTGAAAGTCCAATCCATAAACACCTCATCATTTGGCCTTCAGTTACCTTTAAGGTTTTATTGCACCTGCTATATTAACAATCTCTCAATATGTTTTAGATGAAGAGGATAAAAAAACACTTGGAGCTGTTATGGGTGGATACAGGTTCTGTAAATGATCATCACTGCCACTAGATGTCACACAAGCCCACCAGCATCTCAGAACAAAACAAATGCTGCGTCAGCCACAACACACCCATCCCTCTCTCCCTTCACACTCTCAGTCAGTAAGGTGTTATGAAGCCCAGCGAAAGCAGACATTAAAACACACAACAAAAAGCACAACTGAATAAAGTTACCCAACAAAAAAACAATCCAGCTACAACCATTAGCACATGCTGCGATAGACTCCACAGCAATGCTGACAGTTAGCCAGCTAGCAATAGCAACATTTGCCAAACACATTTATAGTACGGGTAACAGCAGGTTAGCTAACGTTATCATGCTACTGCAGCCATCACTAATGAAAACAGACATGTAACGTTATGAACCATCAAGTTACTGACACATGGAGAAGAAAAAGCAGTTCTGAGCTCAGCTGGACCCTTTAGCAGCTCGTAGGGTTCTCCTCTCAGTAAATCTAGATCGGTGTTGGCTCCACGGTCGGACTAGGAAAAGAAATTCAAACTTGGACTGATCCACTGGGACCAGCCACAAGATGACACTGATGGAACTTGTAAAAACTTTATGGATGTTTTGACGATCCAAGTGGGAAATTTGATTTGCAATCAGGGGTACAGATAAAAAACAGATAAAAACAACACAAGTGCAATATACAGAATACAATAAAACAACAATGGAAAACATCAGACACTAAAAACACAGAACACTTGAAAATGAATGAGTTTATATGTTCAGATGCAGCAGGGTTATTGCACATGGGATAAAGTTTTTAGTCCTATTGCACCTGAACCAGGGAACTCTGAATCTTCAAACTCAGAATGAAGGGGGTGGGTTGTGCAGTCCATATGGATCTGGATGTAACCTGATCAGGTCTTGGCTAAAACTTGAATTAAATTAAAAACAAACCCGACAACGCCACCCTGGGAATTCCACCCAGGGAATACACAGTATTATTGAATACTACTTTGATTACACAAGTAAGTTTCACAAAGATTTAACAGAGACGTGGTTTCGAGATAAAAAGAGTTTTCTTTTGCATTTAATTTCAGTGATGCAACACTTAATACAAAACAGTAACAATAAAATAACATCAAACAGAAGATTGGTCAGCATCTAGACTTCAGTGATCTTAGAATAATTAAAAACTAAACTAAGAAGAGAACTATAAGAAAATCAACAGGGAGGTGGAGAGCTGGACTTAAACAGAAACATACAAAGGTGTCACACTTCTAGGTCGGCGTTAAAATAGAACACAACACACAAATCACCGTAAAATATAAAAGAGCACACAAGAAATAAATAAATAAAATCACAAGGCCACCTTTAAATGTTAGCGCTAAACCACTTCTGTATGAATCAAATGATTTTAAACAATCACATTATATAAAATAAGCTTCACCACTACACCAAAATGTAAAACGTAAAATGTCTTCTGTACATTTACTGAAACTTACAATTGATTGATACAATTATCTTGGCTGTATAATACCCAATCAATGCTTATGAGGTGGCAGCCATGGGGGAACACAGACAGCATTTGTTGCTTCCACAAAGTGTAATGGCACCAAACAGGGAACAGCAGCAAGAAGATCTGAATGGCTAGTGTGCTACCACCTGTGTTTATGTGCTGCTAATTGGGGAACTTGCTGCAGGTGTGGGACCGGAAGGAGCTGGGATGCTGCAGTGGCTACACAGCAACCCCCAGTGGCGGGGAGGACATAACCGGTAACTGGTTACATGGACTTGCAGAGAACCTGCTGATTAAAGATGGCTGTCAGGGGATCAGTGGGACACCTGTCACCTTAGCAGCCACCTTTACCATCTGTCTCAGGTGTTTCTTGTCTTTCATTCTCAGGTTACCAGATGATCAAATCAGATCAGATCATCAAATGATAGGACAGATTCAATAAATTATTTATAAAATAAGGATATAACATATACACCATTCAGGAAGTACCAACATAGCTCTTCTTACAGACTAACTATAACTAACTAACTTACTAGAACTAACTACATTAACTGTAACTAACTATAACTAACTGTAATGAACTAAGACTAACTAAGACTAACTATAACTAACGCTAAGTAACCGCAACTAACTATAACTAACATAACTGTAACTAACCATAACTAACCATAACTAACTATAACTAACTGTAACTAACTATAACTAACATAACTGTAACTTACCATAACTAACGATAACTAACTGTAACTAACCATAACTAACCATAACTAACTATAACTAACTGTAACTAACTATAACTAGCATAACTGTAACTTACCATACCAAACTATAACTAACTGTAACTAACATAACTGTAACTGACTATAACAAATTATAGCTAAATGTAACTAACTATAACTAGCATAACTAACTATAACTAATTTAAACTAACTGTATCTAACTGTTACTATGAGTAATTAGAACTAACTGTAACTAACTATAACTAACATAAATGTAACTAACTGTAACTAACATAAATGTAACTAATATAAATGTAACTAACTGTAACTAACATAAATGTAACTGTAATTAAGTGTAACCACTATAACTAATTACAACTAACTTGTTATGGTTGTGATTTTGTCCCTCTCAGCAGGTCGATGCAGAGAGGGAGAGGGGGCGGGGCCGATCGACTCGGGGGCGGGGCCGGTCGACTCGGGGGCGGGGCCGGTCGACTCGGGGGCGAGGCTCATGAGTCACACCTGCCTTCCATCTGCAATTAAGTCCCTACTTACACCGCTCACGCTCTGGCTCCTGTGCAGAACTATTGCATTCCAGACTTTCCAGTACTTTTCCCGTCGTGGTTTTTTGTGTTTTTGTAGTTTATTTGGTTTTCCTCGTTTGTCCCCCGCAAGGGTGTTTTTGGTTGTGTGCTTTTGTTAAATAAATTCTTCTTTTGGAACGTCTCTGCATCTGGGTCCTGGTTCCGAGTTACCCCCGTAACATAACTATAACTAACATAACTGTAACTAACTTTAACTAATTAAAACTAATTGTAACTCACTATAACTAATTAAAACTACCCGTAACTAACTATAACTAAGTGTAACTAACTATAACTAACCGTAATTAACTGTAACTAACAATAACTAACAAGTATTTACTGGTTGAACATACATTTAGAGCTGTATTTATATATATATTTAAAACAACGATTAGTTGCAGACTAATCATATGTTACAGTGTGACCGTGTTGTAGAGTCTGTTCATGACGGAGGTGAAGCTGAAAGTTGATGAAATAATGCTTATTATGATTATTATTTGTTGGTTGTGCAGTGGTCTGAATAAGCGCTGAACAGCAGAATGAAGGGTGCCCTCATCCTCATCTGGGACCTGAAACAAACAGCCCTGCACAACTCTGGAGAGTAGTGTTGTTCATTTTCACATGAATATAGCAGAGTTGCTCCATGAATAGAGCCCAGACATTCACTCGTCCATAATTCAGACACAGTTGATGTGAGTCTGCTCTCAGAGGTGTGTGTTGACAGTTCACCTGGGGTGCTGCTGCCGCTCCTGTTGGGCTCTTTCATGAGGGAAGATAGTGTTTCTGCAGGAGGCGTCATAGATGGTGCACGGCTTATTTCAAAGCACCACAGTGTTAAAGTGACCCTGTGTTTGTGTGTGTGCGTGTTTGTGTGTGTGTGTGTGTGTGTGTGTGTGTGTGTGTGGAGCTGACAGAGAGGCTGGCAGGAGCCTTATTCATTGAAATGGTGGTGTAAAGAGCAGCTTGTAGCCTAAGGCAGTGGTATGGATCTGAGGAGCAGGTGAGACTCTCACACCTGCCCTAAAAGCTTTCTAAAATAGATTTTCTTCCATCAAGGTAAGAGCATCACCTTAGGTGACTGCACAGATACAAAGTAGAGGTGAAGGTGTGTGTGAGTCAGTGTGTAAGCCTGTCTGCTCCTCTGTGTGCACTGGTCCACAGTGGTGTGGCATTCTCTCTGTTCTCACTAGTTTATATTCTATGATGTTGTTCTTAGGAACAGTGATACGTACCAACACAATACAACTGAACCTGAACGTATTCAGAGTGATGAAACAAGATGATGTGGCAGATAATGAGTGTGTGTGAAACACACTTGGTACACATCACAGGTGCTCTGTACAAATGAAGCAGTAGCCTCATGTCTCTAAACAATGGGAGTCCATACAGTCTCATTACTGATGTTTCACAGGGAGGAGGGAAACCTTCACATCCTGGTCTCTCCTTTTGGCGCATGTACTCCCTCTCTCTTGTTCTCTCAGCAGTTTCTCATGGCTCGCTGTGGCCGCCATTCACTCTGTGTGTCTCGTGAAAAAGGGAAGCACCTCACCTGGCACTGCTTCCATCAGCCCTCTCCACACCCCTCTCTCCTGCAGCTGGGTGCCGACCATGCCCATCCCCAGTGATCTGTAGCACCTCAGTGAATTGTTTGTTTGTTGCGACACTTTTGACATTTGCCATGTTGTGATTGTGATATTTTAATCAACTGTTGAGGTGGGACACAAAGGGAGCAATATCATCAGACTGAGACTGAGTTCTAGAGATGAATTATTAACATGATAAACTGAACCAAACTTGAGTGATAGAATCAACCAGTATTTAAACAGATAATCAGTCTTAGTAACTCTCCACTTTATCTGAACCCAGCTGTGTCAGCGGACTACAACAGATGGAGACTGTGGGATCGCACTGGTCTCCACTGCTCAGATCCCACACTGTGTGCAGCCAGCATCCAGACCTGCAAGTTTTAATCCGGGCTTCACCTCTGACCTCAGTTTGACTCTGATACAGAACCTGTTCAGGACCTGAGGTCTGGACTGAAGCAGGATTTAGGTTATCGAGGTAACTTCAGGTTTAACTCTGGGTTTTCAGTCCTACGAAGGTGGTTCACTTCTTACCAGGGTAAATCTCCACGGTAACTGATACTGAACTCCTAACCTGCTCCCGATCAGATCCAACCTGTCAACAGCCAAACTACTGACCAATCAGATCACTGGAAAAACTGAGTCATCATCCCTACAGGATCCTGACAGGGACAGAAGAGTTTACAATAAAGTGATCAATAATTAAGATCAGTAGATATTTGTGTAGTGGTAGTGGATGGTTTTGACTCTGGTTTCAAAACAGAGCTTCTAACAATCAGAGGAGAGTTTATCACTAAATAACTACATAATAACTACTGTAGCTTCATTTGACCTGAACACAGAATCTTTAATCGACAGGATTCCTGACAGTGATGAAGCTCTTACTCTCTTCTTCATCACTGCAGCTCAGAAGAACATAATAGAAAAGAAATAAAAACTAAACCAATGATCCACACACTGCTCTGTTTCCATGGTTATAAATGAACATTTCAGTCAGACTGACTCATCAGACATCAGCTACGTCTCTCCTCTCTGCAGAAGAAAGTCTGACATTAACTTGAACTGTTTTATCTGCATCACATGCTCATAAACGTTTGTTCATCATCAGACTGAAGAAACTTGATCATTCATGGTCTTATTTAGTTTAATCTCAGCCTGACTTTACATTTCACCTTGTTGAATATCACATTATGACATCACTACATCTGAATTTACCCGCAGGTATCAGTGTTTCTTCTCATATCATATTAATACTTTGTTCATGGTTCTAATTGCCATTGTCTATGATTAAAAACTTCCTCTTTCACATGAGCTGGGTGGTGGTGTTGTGCTGTGTGAAGCTGCATTTCACCCATTTAAACAGAAATTATTGTTAGTATAAGTAAAGAAAGGCTGAACACTGAGTGCAGGCTGTCAAATAAAATAGAATTTTTTATTAACCACACCTGAACACAACATTGGTTCCTGGCTGATTAGATGAGCTATAACTTAATAACATAGGGAGGTGGTTTTTACTGTTGATGTCATATTCAGGAAAACAGAGGGTTCTTGTGACTTGACATTAATTCAGACACAATCTTTTTAATTACTGGCATTCATTCATTTAAAACCTGCTTCTTTCATTATGTGCTTGAATGACATGAAAGAGCAGGAAGTCTGACAGAGGAAGCTCTGCTGTCATGTTGAACACATGGACACAGAGAGATTAAGTTTCATACCTATACTGATGAGCCAGAGCATCATGACCACTCTCAGGTGATGCTGCTCATCTTCTAACAACGCAGCATGTTGAGCTTTGGAGACATATCAACACGTGTTAAGACCTGAGCCACTGTGCGACAGTATGGTCAGACTACCGGGCTGCTCCGGGCCAGCAGAGGCCCGGGACAGGGCTCTGAGATGCTTATGGAGGAATGTGACAAAGCCACAGGTCGGTCAGAGCACCTTGCTGCTCATCATGTTCTGGCTCATCAGTGAGGTACCTGTAGAAGCAGCTGTGAAGTGGTTTCTGCAGAAGCAGTGAGACATGAACAGCATTAACACCTCAACATTTCCTTTAACACACACACATCTGCTGCACCCGGAGCGAAAACTGTTGTACAATGTGATCTCAGTCTGACGGGGGCCGTCTATCCCACCACTACCGTGTCGTCATCTGGGAACTCGTAGTAAGGGACCTCCAGATTAAGGGGGGCGGGACCCTTCCTGATGCGGCCCGAGGCGTCATAGTGCGAGCCGTGGCAGGGGCAGTAGTAACCACCGTAGTCTCCAGCGTTGGCGATCGGCACACAGCCCAGATGTGTGCACACCCCCAGGACGATGACCCAGGTGGGGTTGAGGACCCGGTCCTTGTCGTGCTGAGGGTCTCGCAGCTCTCCGATGTTGACGGCGGCTTCTGCGGCAATCTCCTTCTCTGTACGGTGGCGGACGAACAGCGGCTTGCCTCTCCACTTGAAGGTCATGTTCTTGCCTTCTGGGATGTCGCCCAGCTTGATTTCGATCTTGGACAGAGCCAGGACATCAGCAGAGGCGCTCATGGAGGAAACAAACTGATTCACCACTGTCTTGGCGGCGTAGATGCCCACCACGGTTGTGGCCCCGGTGACCAGGTAGGAGAAGGTTCTTCTGCCTTCGCTGCTGTCCTGGGACGACTTGTTGGGGTCAAGCACCTCTGTACGCCTGTAGTCAGAGAAGTCTGGTATCCTGACATCTGTATGGGCAAATCTGACTCCTGCACAGCCTGCAGACCAGAAGAAGAGGGTTAGATCAGTCATCCGTTGGAGTCAACACTAACAGCCTACGTGACTCGGCTGTACTGTGGAGAGTCTGAGCAACTTGTATCTCTGAAGCCTGAACTTCACTGTGATTGTACAGAAGTGTCTGTTTTTGTTTTATGATGCGTTTCATTTGTTAATGACTTTGTAGAAAAAGTAAGTAAAAGTACATTTTCATGTTTGTGTGCGTTTGTGATGGCAGCTCATAAACACTATATTAACCAGCAGTGAGAAAATAATTGATGTGAATGACAGCAGCTGCACTAATGAGTGGTCAGGAGGAGAGTGGGTTGACCACTAATCAGAAGGTTCGATTCCCGGCTCCTCCAGTCCACATGTCAAAGTGTCACTGGCCAAGAAACTTAACCCCAAATAGCCCCTGATGTATCATCAGTGTGTGAATGTGTGTGTATGGTAGACAAATGCTACATGTGTATGGAAAGCGCTGCATGAATGTGTGTGTGAATGTGACTAGTAGTGTCAAGCATTTTGAGTGGTTATCAAGACTTGGAAAGCTCGATATAAAAGTCCATTTACCATTTGTTATATAAGTTCAGTTACAAAACATCTGATAACATCTGAATGAGCTACAAATGTGTATTTAGACTGTAAAGCCTGGAAATGTCTTTAAAATAACCTTGAGTTTAAAGTGAACACTGAAACTGCACGAGTGAGCTGGAGCAAAGTCGAATGTGGTATACACTCACCATGAAGCGAATTATTGTGTAAATTTCATCAGATTACACAAAAAAACTTTTAGTCAACATAGTTTTCAGTGTTTACCCTGCACACTGATGTTCAAGCTAAACAATGATTCTGCTTTTCCTTTGTATCTTAAGTTGGTGACATTACAGTGAATGGTAGTGAGCTGTCTGAGCAGCAGTAGAACTACACTGTGGATGTGGAGCCGGAGAGGCTCAACCCCAGCTCCCTCTGCATAAACACTTAAGTATTACAGGAACGGCAGAATTGGGGACACTGGACCTGAACTTTGTAAGAAACTCATGTTGCTATAGTTGTTAGTAAACACAAATTAAATATCATGAATTGCGATCACAGATGAAAAACACATGACCTGACAGCTGTTCGCAGATCAATGTCTGGTACAGATTCTGGCCTTCACTCTCCTAGTATCATAGGTTTGAGACTTGGCTGATGAGCTGGTCTGTGCTGAGTACAGTGGACCACAGTGGACCGGTGTTAGAAAAAAGACGAGTTCTGATGTACAGTTTCTGATAAGGTCACAGGGTGACACCGACACGCCGGCTGGTGAGTGACTGGAGGCAGTCTGTCTCCGGGCTGACATAATGTCGACCTGAGGAGTAGGCCGGCCCTTAGCCACCCAGGCTAAAAGCTGGGCTGGCTCAGGACAAGTAGAGTGCTGGACCGGACCCAGGTCCAAGACGCCGGGTTTCAGTGCACATTATAATTACGTAAAGGTGATTTTGACGGCTAAGCCAAGGCTAACGCTAGCAGCCGGCGACACACTCACCGTTGATGCTAACCGTTACCGCAGGCCCCGTCTTCGGGCTTTGACCGCTCAACGACTCGCGGCACAGGAACTGTTTCTTTGGGTCCAACAGGATCTTCTCTCCCTTAACCACGACCCCGGGTATCAGAGCCTTCAGGGGCCCGGCGACTGCGAAGGCAGTGGCCTGCAGGTAGGGGGAAAAAGCCCCTGATCGAGCGGCTAGGGACATCATGTCTGCGTTAGCTGCTGCTGCTACGACGACCTTGTGTGTCTGGACCGCTCATTACGCAATGACGTAACTCACGAATGCGCACGTGACGCAATGACGTACTATTCGCGACGAGGAAATAACGTTTTCAAAAAAAAATAATTATATCACATTATATTATATTATATTATATTATATTATATTATATTATATTATATTATATTATATTATATTATATTATATTATATTATATTATATTATATTATATGAATGGAGTGTCTTCACCCAACTTGTTGTTCTTGTCCAGTGTATTCATATTAACATTTCTGTTCATTTTTCATTACCTAAGATGTGCAGTTTGATTTTCACGATTCAGAAGGAAAAGCTGTCATATCTGAAATCTTTTTATCGTTTCATATTCACATAATTACATTTAATAACAGCAACCTTTATTTAAAATGTCATTGAAGAAGTGCAACAAACTATTCAGCTGTGTAAGGCCTCACAGACTCAGTATGTGTGAACTGTGTAAGTGTTTGACCTGCTGAACCTTTCTGTTTATTTGTTTTTTTCTTTTTCTTTTCTGTTTTAGGTACCATATGACCCTTGACATACTGTATGTTACTGCACAGCTTTTCAGTAGGTAAAACAACAGTCTAAACAACAGCACATGGGTTTTTTTTCCTCAATACTTTTTCTCTGTTGCATATTTAGTAATTTTTTATTCCTTGATGATTATAATTTAAGATTCCAGTCATTTCATGAACAGTGTCCATCCTGGTCATTAATCTGTAAACAGCATAATTACATTATTTGGCACAACAGAGACATATAAAAAAAGTCTCCATCTACACAAACCTCCTTCAGCTTTGGTTATACTGATTTTATCATTTATAAAGATTAATTTATAAAGCGATTAACCTTCACCTCTACCTAAATATGACATCCATTAGTAAAAATTCAACAGAAACTAACATGAATAATTTCAAAAATCACATTGAAATGATTTCCTCTTTAATTTATTGATTGATTTATTCATTGTTCTAATGTCTGATTGTTTTTCACTTAAGGTTTTTACACATTTAATTACAGTAAGGTGACAGATTAAAGGACAAACCAACATGAAGTGAAGTCTCAGGCAGGTGTTGTTCCTCCAGAACAGTATCACTGCTCCAGGTCTCTGAATACCACTGGAGGATGAACTATTCTTCATAAACATAGTCGCTCACGTGGTATTTAGATGATGGTGGTGGAGAGCGCTGTCTAACACGTCACCCACACATCTCTCATTGTTCAACTGGATTGATATCTGGAGACTGTGAAGGTCACAGCATAGGATTCATATTATCTTCATCCTCATCAGACTATCAGTGACCCCTGTGACCTGTGGATGGAGACATTGCATCGTATGTATTATAAGACCAGTGGCCAGTAGCGGTATTACAATGAAGAAAAAAAAAAAAGGCCTTTTCCCCATAGACCACCACTGTAAAAGAGACGCCTGAAAAACTGTTGACAAGTCACCTCCTGCTGTAAACACACTCAGTTACTCAGTTATTACTTTATTTTAAGCCATGGGATTTTAATCCTTGTAAAACTTTTCCACAGCCCTGAAAATTGTTTTCTTGATGGCGTCACTGCGTACGAACACTCTACATGTGGTCGCGTTGTGTCTTGGGAACGAGGATTGTTGCTGGGTTAAAGCAAGCACTGTACAGAGGTGCAAAAATTAAAGGGAAAGGTGAAGCTCCTTTTTCAAGATCAAGATGTTTTCATTTTGTGGTTTTGCATCACGTCTATTGGTTACTTATTGGCCTTTGTTCTTTTAACTGTCAAAATATTAGTGTGTGATGAAGACATTTATTAGGCATTCCGGTGGACACATGTTGAGTCATCCTCATAAGATTTTTGTTTGATTGTTTAAATTTTTATATTAAGCCCATAAATAGATCAGGGAATAGTTATTTGTGTCAGGATCACATGTATGTTTTTGTTACACTTTTCTACTTCTCATTAAAAATGCCCTAAAGGCAGTACAACCTAAATATTCTCGCTCTGTTATGACCTATTGTGGAGAATCAGATGTGATTTCAGGCTCTAAGGCTTCGGATGATGACTCCTTAATTAAAAATCAACAGGAATTAACCATAGTGTTGTGCACTATATAATAATAATGAAGTGAGAACTTATTTACATGTGATGTGGGACTGCCCTGATGTGAGGCATTTTTGGTCTGGAGTGACACGTGTCATCAGATGTAACTGGAACTTTTGTTCCTAACTCACCAGATGTTTTATTTCTAAATGATGAATCAGCAATTAATGTAATAAAATCACAGAGAAGACTTTTACTTCTGGGTCTGATGGCCGCCAAAAAGATGTTGGTTATAAGGTGGAAATCTCCCCATAAACTTCAGATCTGGATTATCTCTTTATTAAACATTCTTTCTCTGGAGCTCTCTATAACCCGATCCAATGTTGCAAATAGAAACACAATTGATACAAAGTTAAAGGACATGACCTCTAGTACTGGAGGGGTGAATAAAAAACCCTTGTCAGGCAGCTGATGAATGCCATGATCTACATAGATAAATAAGAGCAGCATGTTTGTATTTACGTTAAAAGAATCTATGTATAATATTACAGATGTATGCAAGAGCTGGTGTTTCATTTTGCTGTTGTTTTTTTTATCCAATCTCCAGTACTGGGGGCAAAATAATAAGGATTTGACCACAAAAAAACACTGTAGTGTTTAATATTATCTCACTTTCACAACATTTATCTTCATTTTTGGTTGATACAAACAGCAACATAACTAACAAGTCATGGTTTCAAACCCAGTTGCGTCATGTGTAAACATGTGTGTTCATACTGAATCATGATGTACAGACAAAGCTGGAAATCTGTGTATGCACCAAAATATTCAGATGTGTGAAAGTTTGCACACGCAGGACTCCACGCACATCTTCTTTACACATCCCAATTAATGTGAAATTGAGCACACATGTAGGAGCGCCACACTCCACCCTCTCTCTGCCCTAAAATGAATATGCTATTGAGTCTGAAGTGCCCACACCTGCACAATAACTGCACACATAGCTTTAAGCACACCTGAAGACCTTTCTGTTTTGCAAACATTTCAGTTTATTAGTCATTTCTTTCAATAGACTCAAGTTTTACACGAATCCCAGAATCAGTACAGCTTCAGCTAATTACAATAACCCCTGGCTGCAGCGCGCGGAATGGGGCGGGGTCAGATGTAGGCAGGGCTGGACATCTGATGGGCGCGGTGTATGAATATCCGAATGACATAAACTGCACCATCTGCTGGCCAACTGTGAGAAGTACAAATCTGTACTCAACCGAATGACTACTGTCCATTTAACGTAGATATATTGTTTGTCCCCATGTCACATACATATTTTTTATATTCAGTATTATAGTGTATTTAAGTTAATTATTTAATATTATTTGTTTTAAATCTTATTAATTTTTTATTATTAATTTTTATCAGTAATTTTTCCAGATTACATATCACACACGCCATCCTCCTCTTCAGAGCGGAGAAGAACCCTCTCTGCCAATGTATCCTCATTCTGGAAGACACCAGAGAAAAGGCATTACCACTGCATGGTAAAGCAATTGCACTTGCATCATGCCACATTGTCTCCTGCTTGATGTAAGAGGAGGAGCCTTGAGAAGGATGCCTTGGAGATTTTCAGTAGTTTGTGAAAGCTGCCGAACAGTTGAGGTATGTGTTTGAACTTCAGATCACATGTAGCAGCAATGAACTCTGAAAGAAATAATTAAAGTTACAGTGAGTAATAGAAACACATGCTTTAACTGTGACATTAATGCTGTAAACTACTGCTGTATAAAGACACTCACCGTGGCATCCAGGTGTTTCTATTGTCCATCCCATTTTTATCAGTGAAAGTAGGCTAAATAACAGAAACACCTCTTTATAATGCAATACAGCTCCAAACACTACATTATTTAAAATTATCATACAGTTGAATCAACAGCTGTCTAAAACAATTTTAATAAAAGCTGGACATTCATGGACACAGATAAATAGGGGTATCATGTACCCAAAGGTACGTTTTGCAGAAAAGTACCCTGTAAGGTGCTGAGATGGTCCTTAGGGTGACACCTGTGGAGCTTTGTTTAATCTTAAAGATACAAAATCATTGCTGACAGCAAAGGGTAATAATTGTGCTTTTAACAAGATGAAGGTTCAGGCAGATGATGCTGCAAATCAGTGATTACAAAATCTTGATTTAAATAGAGAGTTGTGTTTGTTGTAATACAAGTGGAATAATATTATCAGCTTCATTAACAACATAGCTGGCTGTGAGTTCAGCTAGTCTTTACATTGTTATGATGGTTTTAATAATGTTGTAGGGTCATTATCATCTTACAGAGTCAGGGTTAAAACACTGAATGAATTGAATACAGTATGTGAGTCATGAATTTGTATTTTGTAAGTGTACTTTTACTGAACTTTGCTCCTGTTTTGTTTGTGAAACCAAAATGAAATTTCTCTTGGTTGCACTCAGTGATTAGAGAATGGCTCCTCAGTCTTATGCTTCAGCTTAATGTTGAAAAGCTGCTTTTTCTCATGTGCTGGAACAAATCAGTTCTATCAGAACAATACATTGAAATGAATTGAAAATGAATTAGTTTACATATAAAATGTTGATTTTGTTAAAGATGTAAACTAATTGTACTAATTTTAAATAGATTATGCTCAGTAACTGTAAATGATTTGTCTCTGAATTTAGGCGGATGTTTTTGTCTCATGAAGGTACAAAATGACGTGTTGCTCCAACTGTTCCTCATGAGGTAACAATTCTGAGGTCACCTGAGTGACTCACCTGGTGAGGCGCATACCACCTGGGTTTAGTCCTGACTGCAGTGGCCATTGGTTCGAGTCCGACCTACATCCCTTTGCTTCATGTCATTACCTCTCTCTCTCCCTGACTTTCCTGTCCATCTCTCACTGCACCTTTCAAAATAAAGCCAAAAATGCCAAAAAAAATATTGTAACAATTCTGTGCCTTTCCAGTGGGTATATTTTGGCACCAGGATGTCGTAGGTAAATTTTTGTCACTAGGGGAACAGAAATGTTCTTTTAGAGGTACAGACAAGAAGGTACAAAAGGTACAGCAGGTACCCTGCTAGGGTACAGCTGGAGGAACGAAGCATTTTTACCTTTTTAGGTCCATTGCTGTACTTTCATTGCTGTGTGAAGGAGGATCAGTTTTATTGTTTGTTTCTAATAATCTGACAACTGTATATTAGTCTCATGCCTCTCCTTGGCACTAGGTCATGTTTCTATTTTTTTCTCACTTTTTCAGTTCTGTTTCCTGTTTTATTTTGGTGTTTAACTATCCTCTCATTTCAGATCCACTTCCTGCACTTCCATTTTCCCTGCTTCCCTTGTGTATTTAGTCCCCGTGCTCCCTGCTCCCTTTGCCAGTTTGTCTTTGCCTGTTGTTGCGAGTGTTCCAGCCTATATCCTCTAGTTTTTGGCTCCTAGTGTTATTCAACCCTTTTCTGAACTTTACTCTGCCTCAGCCTTGCCCTTTTTGATCTGGTTGCCTTGTCTGACTGACTCTCGTGTACCGAACCTGTTTTGTATTAAAGGACCTGATTTTTGGAAACCCGACTGTGTTTGAGTTGTGTGTCTGGGTGTTTTCCTGGCGTGTCTGAAAACCTGATAGTACGAACTGGCCGCACCATGGACCCAGCCGACTCAGCTACACTAGAAGCCGCTCTCTGCTCTCAAGGCGTGCTTCTCAATCAGCATGAGGTTCAGCTGAGCTCAATCTGTCTTGGCCTCCAGGAAATCAATTCTCGTCATGAGGGACTTCAGACCACGCTAACTAACCAAGTGAGTGTTCTTACTGAACAAATGCAGCAGCTCCTGGCTCGGCTCAGTCCACCAACTCCTGCCTGCTGCTTCCCAACCAGCCACAAATCCTCCTTCTCCATCCCCAGTGACTGTGTCCTACTCAGCTACTCTCCCACTGTCCCATCCAGGGCACTTTTCTGGAGATTTGAACAATTGCAGAGCCTTTTTGGTACAGCATGGACTACACTTTCAGCTACAGAAAGCAGCTTTTCCTACTGAACACTCCAGAGTAGCCTACATCATCTCTCATCTCTCTGGACAAGCAGAGGCATGGGCTATAGCGGAGTGGGCACGTGATTCACCCATATGTCAGTCCCAGGAACTGTTCACCTCCTCGCTGTCCAAGGTTAAAGACCACTCTACTCCAGGTCCTGATGCCACCTGGGTTTTGATGGACTTGCTTCAAGGTAAACGCCAAGTGGCTGACTATGCCATTGAGTTTCACACCCTGTCTGCAGACTGTCCCTATAAATCTCGTGCTCTCACTGATGTTGAGGTGATTTCCCCTGTGTTCTCTAAAGACAAGCTGGAAGGGATGGAGGTGGATCCCTGCTTCATGTCCTGGATTGTGGATTACCTGACAAGATAACCACAGTACGTCAGGCTGGGTAACTGTGTCTCAGGGACAGTGATGAGCAGCACTGGGGCTTCACAGGGGACAGTTCTGGCTCTGTTCCTGTTCACCTTGTATACGCTGGACTTTAAATACAACTCTGAGTCCTGCCACATCCAGAAATACTCGGATGACACAGCTATTGTGGGGTGTATCAGGAACGGGCAGGAAGAGAAGTACAGGGATCTGGCAATTGTCATGATCTGTGTCTGGTTGTGTTTATTTTTCTGTCTTGTGTCTATGTTGTCTCGTCGCTTCCTGTTTTATTTTGAGATTTTACTCCTCTCGTTTCAGGTAACTTGCCCTTCCTCCTGGTGTCTCCTGTTGGTCTGATTGTCTTCCCTGCCCTGATTGTTTCCACCTGTTCCCCATTACCTTTTGTATATCTGTCTGCGTTTCCCTTTGTTCTGTGCCAGTTCGTCTTGTTCTTTCTCCATGAACCTCCCGGCCCCACGCTCCAAGTCTTTGTCAGTTCAGGTCGTGTATTTTGTTTTGTCTCTCTTTTAGTCTCAACTCTAGTGTTGTTACTTTGTGCTTAGTCATGTTATTTTGTTACTTTGTTGTTTCCTCACCAAGTGATTTTTTTTGTTCCCTGGCGTTTGCCGTTTTCTCCTCTCTGAGAGTTATTTTCTGTTGTACTTTGTCATAAATATCATTTAGTTGAACTTTCGTCTTTTGAGTCGTGCATTTGGGTCCTGTCCTAGTTCGAGTCTGACAACGATGGCCTTCAGTGAATGGAGCGACAAGAACTGCCTCCTTCTGAACACCTCCAAGACCAAGGAGATGGTCATGGACTTTCAAAGGTCTAGGCCCACCCTTCAGCCAGTCAACATTCAAAGGAAGGACATTGAGGTGGTGCACACTTATAAATACCTAGGTGTGCACATGGACAGTAAACTGGGATGGTCCCTGAACACGGATGCCATCTACCTGAAGGGGCAGAGCCAGCTTTTTCCTCAGGAAGCTCAGGTCCTTTGACGTCTGCAGTGAAATGCTGCACACATGGAACACAAATAGACTGGAAAAGCTGGTAAAATAAGCTAGGTCTGTGCATTGCAGGAGTCTGGACTCACTCAGGACTGTTGTGAAGAGACGCATGCAATGTAAGATAGAGGCCATCTTGGACAATATAAACCATCCTCTCCACAACATTCTGGCAGGACAGAGAAGCGGCTACAGCTGCAGCAAACGTCTCATCTCACTGCGCTGCAGAACAGAGAGGTTCAGGAGATCCTTTGTTCCCACTGTCATCAGGCTGTAGAACACCTCAGCCAAAGGAAGTGGCCTAATTATTATTGTTTATTTATTATTAACTGTTTTAATATTATCAACAATGAGCTAATGGACACATGAATTTTCCCTAGGGGATAAATAAAGTATCTATCTATCTATCTATCTATCTATCTTTCGCTTCAGTGTTTTTCCACTTACCCCGCCTCCGTCTCACCCCACCGGCCGGCCACACCTACTTCATCAGCACCTTCAGCTCCACTTTGGTCTCTCAGCTGCATCTCATCTCTCATAAAGCCAGTATATAGGCATCTCTGCCCCAGTAAACGCCTCAGCCTTCTGTCACCGACCAAGTGCTCTGCCTGTTCACTTCCTGGTTCCCGTCTGCCTGTCCTGTGGCTGTTTGGCGTTCTTCAGCTCCGACGTCGCAACATGAGTACTTCCCTGCTGGTTTCCTGATCCTTCGTCTGGCTCTGATTACTTACCTGCCTGCCTGCTCCATCCTGGTCAATCTGCCCCGTTGACTGCTCACCTGGTTCCGATTCTCCTGCTCCCTCGACAACGTCTCCAGCCTGCTCCCTAATGGTACCGTTGCTTTCATACAAACTCTTACCTGTGTGTGTGTGTGTGTGTGTGTGTGTGAGCTTCGCCAACCCACTTCATTCACCTGCTCTGCAGCCCGGTACCGCCAGCCCCGGCCTCCAGGTCCACCCTAAACCCCATGAGACTACTTACCTGTGTTTAGACCTGAACTATATTGCTGCTCATCTATCTTTCTAGTAGATTCTGGGGCAGATGAAAGTTTCATGGACTGGAAGCTCACTAAGAGCCTCAAACTAACTGTTTCCGCTCCTTCAACCCTTAGAAGCCAGCGCTTTTGATGGGAGGTTGCTGTATAGGGTCACCCACCACACCTAGCTCCTTCAGGTTATCACAGCAAATGGACACACCGAACAGCTAAGTTTTTACCTTCATCACTGCACCCATTCATTTTGGATTTCTCTTGGTTATCTCTGCACAACCTCCAAGTTAATTGGTCCACCGGCGTAATAATGGGCTTGGGGGAGGGGTGCCTTAAGAACTTTTTCCCCGCTCATTGACCCCTAGAGTCCCAACATCCTTCTGCTCAGTCCAAACCAGTTAGTCCTCAGTCTCAGTGTCTTCTACACTCAGAGCACAGGACTCATCAGTGTTATCATGACTTCAAGGAAGTGTTTAACAAGTCCTGCGCCACCTCACTTCCCCCTCATAGGGAGTATGACTTTGCCATTGACCTTGTGTGTCTGAAAACCTGACTATTAGTAATTATCAGTTCTATGCAAAGGCTGTAAAGTGCCTGACTGGAATTAATTAGTTGCTTTCTATACGGTGTCATAAGTGAACTGATTCACCCAGTATCCTAAAGTTAATTTAATAGTTTTATCATATTATCACCATACAACATGTTTTACCCCTCCCCTTAAAATGTACCATGTTTACTCAGAGTACTTAACTGACTGACTACTTTTATCTGAGAACATTTTTACACAGTGATTTTACTTTTACTGTTGTAAAACATCTTTTCAGTAACAGTAGTTTGTGACCGTTCATGTGCTGACACGCTGACGTCAGTGTGGTCCTATTTCCAGTCAGTTTCTGTTACTGGCAGAGTTTATTGCTGCTCTCTCTGAACACAGTTAATGTTGCCGTTTTCTTCATCACAGTGTCTAAGTACCTGCTGTACATTTAAACTTAAACTAGTTCTGCTGCAGCACTCAGAGCTCTCTGCTCCTTTTAGTGACTTAATTCAGCTGTTGTTTACATGCTACTCAGATAAGCTAGTTACTTTAGCTTAGCAGTTAGCACTAGCCTCTCTCCCTCTTTCTCTCTCTTGCTCAGTCTGTCTTGGACCAACAGATTAACTTGTTCATCAGAGTGTGGTGTTGTAACTTCAGTGTAGAGGATTGTGAGGTTTATTACAACTGAAACAACAGTTAGTTCCGACCAAGTAATTTAATTCAGCGAGAGTCATTCTATGAGTGCTAATGTAGAGTACAACAGCACTGGGACTTCTAACTACATGTATCACTCTGCTCTACAGGTGTTCTATTAGTATTTCCAGAAATAACATTTGATTATTATTATTAATGATGTCTGGTCGTCAGGAGAGGATGAAGCGGAAAAGCCTTGATATTTCAGCACACACCTGAAGTAACGTGTAGACGAAGTAGCATGCTAGTGTACACTGTGCAGGACAGGAAAATGTTGGTGTTGCTTAGCAACAGTCCAGTTGCGTATCAGTTTGTGTTGGCAGAGTGGTGACTACAGCCTGAGGCAGGCAGCTGCATCAGAGCCAAAGCAGCCATTTTTTAATTAATCTATTTAATCGGTTAAAAAAAACAAAAAACGATACAGATAATCAGAAAATGTTGAATATTACTGGCTAGGCCGATAATCAGTCAATACCAACCTCCTATCCACCATCCACCCAGTGATGGAGAAGGATGCTGTACTGATGCACCACCTTCTCTTGTGACCTGTAGACAGAAGGAAGAAAAAATCAGTTGTAGTAAATTTGTTACTGAAACAGGTCATAGGGTCACCAAAACATCAGAATCTGTTCTCTGGGAACCAGGAAGACCAAACTGACATAGACTGACCAGTCCATATCTGAATAATACTCAGCAGGTTGAACCCACCACCAACCCACCAGATTCTGTTGTCCCTGTTGTCTTCTGCTTCAGCTGCAGAACCTGGACTGGTGTCTCACAGAGAGCTGTGGTTCTGAATCCTCTGTCCTTTGCAGTAACTTCTTCTGACCTGGATGTTTCTGGTCTTCATGTGAAGTGACCCAAGTCACTGGGACTGGACTGGACTGCTCACTGGACCAGGTCGCCACTGCCCAGCTCAATGGCTGTTTCATAAAATCAAGTGAGATTCAGTGACACCTGATGGTTAGACTCCTGTACCACTTCCAGAGGACCTCTGGTACAGAACCATCTTAAACATAAAACTAACATATTTATAACTGTCCATATTTTATAATGGTCAAAACATATGAAACTGATTTAATATCTTACATTTTCTGTCTTTATGTATTTTACTGATAGCCTTGTCTGAATAGTGTGGAGTATATAAACGACTCTTCCTCGGCTGTGATGCTGCGGACTTCTAATCCTGTAAAGAGGTAATCCTGCGGCCTTTTAAAAGATCTGCTAAGTCCTTTAGCCCAACTAGCTGCTCCCTCACAATTCACTGCACATTAAAAAGCTGACAGCTTCACCTCTGATCCCGAGGCTGCATCTGCCCGTCTGCATCTGCCCGTCAGCCTGCTGCAGTGTTACTGCTGCACAGCTGGACTCTACTGAGAACACAGGGATTACAACACACAACTGTTGTCTCCTCAAATCCCCAAACACTTGTACATGCATATAGACCACATATAGATTCTCACACACACATACACACACACACACACACATACTCCCTGAGGACTTCCATTCATCTACACATAATGTGAATTATATTCATCCTGGAGCTTTTATAGGTCAGAGCCAAAGAGCAGATATCTTTAGTCTGAGTTACACAACCTGGGATTTAAATAGAAACATCTTCAGTTTCAGTGGACAGGAAGTTAAATAATACATAAATCACCTCTTTAACTATTTATTCTGGGAATTTTTATTCTCCTTTGTGTTATTTTATCCAAAATGTCTGTAAATATTAACCTTTGTCACATCACCTCATCCTCACAGTGGCAGAGGCAGGACCTGCTCTCTTCTCTCACACAGTTAACAGTCTATACAGTTTGTGTCAGATGACTTCTCTGTTCTGAGCAACTTTTTTCAGATTTGCCGGATGGCAAATATGGAGGACCAGGGATGTCACAAGAAAAGTAGTAGAGCGTTTCCTTGATTTCATATTTTAATAGGCAATAAAAAAAGGAAGTGTCAAAAGAATTTAATAAATGAATGATTAATCTATCATAAATACTTAGTTTTTCAAATTCTATTATTTATTCCTGACTTAATAAATGTATTTATAAATGGTTTATTTATTTAATGAGAGTTTTATGCTGTATTAGTAAATCCATTTTTATAGCTGAATTAATTATATTAATATAATCATAGTTGAATAGATACAAAGTACAGTGTGTTACATCTTAGTAGTAAAATAAAAGCTGTGTCTTAGTTCAGAGGCCACATTCTTTGGAAGACCTCCGTAGACCACATAGACCATGAAGGCTGATCTGAAATAAGATCGTCTGGTCTGTGGAGGATTTCCTGTTTTTATCCTCAGCTTCTGCAGTCTGGAGTATTCTCTTTTAGAAAAGTGATTCATCTCTGGCACACGATGAATCTTGGAATAAGTTTCCTTGCATCAGAAGCGAAGGGCGCATTTGAAGGAGGCTTTGAAATGGGACGGCCTCGTCTTCAGACGCAGCCTCTGAGGAATGCGTTTCCTGAACTGAGACCAAATCGCTGTCATTCTCATCACAGAAGCTGTATCTGTTGTTTTTCCACTGGTTGTCACAGCTTGTCCTTAATTTGTCATGTGTGTATGTGTCCTCTACACCTGATGAACTGAATGTAGACACCGTCTGCTCTGTGATTTCAGTCATCTTCAGTCATTAAATAAAGGATCTTGTCTCCACTAGAAGATGAAGCCTCCTGCTGATATGAAACAATGACTCTCCATCCTCTCAGTCTTTATAACACCTGTCTCCACACAGCGCTCAGGGCACCTTCAGAGGCTGTGTCCTCTGAGACATAGAGCCTGTGGACGTAGCAGTGAGTTAGCAGTTGGAGGGAACCACAGCAGGGACTGACACTGTGTGCTCAGTGCCCAGGGGAAGAGAGTGGAGTGATCAGGGAAATGGCTGCAAAGGGGGCAGGAAACGTTTATTGCCCCTGTGATTTATGGATTATGGGTTTTTAATGGTTTGCTGTGTACGCCTGCAGATTTTTCTGGGAGAGAGGAATCTGTATCTCAGTGCAGGGCCACAAAAAGAAAATGACGTCTCCATTTTCCTCCTGTAACAAGGTCAACCACTCTGTGCCCAGCTTCTCCTCTGAGGGGCTCATGAGTTCATTTATTCCCTGGATGTGTTTTAAATATGTCATGTGACATGTATGACCGGTTCGGTGACTGCTGGACAGGAGGTGTCAGCAACCAGCTTCTACCACAAGCAATCAGCAGTGATCATCGGGACAGGAATTATTCTGTAGATCTGGTCTGTGGTTATGTACCGGATTGGTCCACAACATTTGTTTTGACATCCACGTTTATATGTCAGATTTGCACGTCTTAAGACAACATAATATGACGATTTTGACTTCATTCCTTTGCTCACCAACAGCTCTAAACAAACTGTCTGTGTCCATCGATGTTTCAAACAGAGGTGATGATGCCTTCATGTACACCATCCAAGATCTGTCTTCACCCCTTCTATCAAGTTTCCTTACAGAGGAAAATGCATTATTTTTGGTGCAGATTTTTTTAACTTGAAACATGCAACATGCTGAAACATTTGTCGACGCAGCACAGCATTAAATATCAGGAGTGCCATGTGTTTGACGCTCTACGCCGCCTGTCAATGAGTGCTTCCCAGTCTCAGAGCAGTAGAGGTATGTATTACTGATGTGTCGGTTGTGAACGAGCTGGCTCTTTAAAGTGAACGATGGGAGCCGGCTCCTGTCCGAGAGCCGTTTTTTTGTATTGTAAATTAATACAAGGCAGACCTCAAGATTTTACTTGGAATAAATTACTACTGCAAACTAAAATAATCCTAACAGTGTTTAAAAGGTCAAATCATGGCTTTAGAGAAATGTTTTTTTCTCCCTTCCCGCTCTCAGCAGGGAACAGGTGTGCAGCCACAAACTGAGCAGATCAATACTCAGGGTATATACCGTATATATGTATGTATATATATTGTCACAGCCTGGCTCAGCTGCTGGACAACCAGAAAGGGGCGACAACACAAGTTGGCATATAAAGTCCAACAATTTCTTTAGAAAAAAGGAAAACTAGACGTAGGCCGACCAATAACTAAAGAACAGAAGAAAGGCCACAGCTGCCATCAGGTCAGCTGGGAGCGCTGGATCACCGACGACACTGACAGCCAGAGCACAAACAGAGAGAGAGAGAGAGAGAGAGAGAGAGAGAGAGAGAGAGAGAGAGAGAGAGGACTGAATGGGAATGCCTTTATGGTGCACACCGGGCCCAGGTGTAGCACATCAGGCTGATGAGATCCATGTATTCAGCATCTGAAAAGGGAAAACAACAAAAAGAAACAAGGACAACTAGTGCCCTGGTGGAGGGGTCGTCACAATATGTATAATGTATCATTCACGGACAGTGAATACCGTGTGACACTGCTTCAAGGACCAGGTTGGTCATAACTGTGAACAATAACCTCAGTGCTGATAATGTCAGTCTGTTTATTTCCTCTGGTGGTAGTCACCAACACTGTGGCCTGCAGGGGCTGCTGGGCGGGGCACTGAAGAAGCTTTAAATACTGACACATATTTAACTTTAAAAGCCAGAGCAGCACTGGAGAGAAACTCCTGTTCCCTCAAGACCTGCACCAAACTAATGTCAAAACATCTCCAGAATAGCATAGGGTTTGTGTCTGTGTGTGTGTGTGTGTTTGTGTGTCTGTGTGTGTGTGTGTGTGTGTGTGTGTGTGTGTGTGTGCGTGCGTGTGTGCATGTGAGTGTGAGTGTGTGTGTGTGCTCTGAGATGCTGACACCAGAGTCCTGGTCCATAAAAAGAAGCACTCTGAGGAGAGTCTGGCTCAAACTGAATAAACACTCACATGAATTCTTGGTCAGCTCTGTCCTACTCTGTGTGGTAAATGGACTATAGTGCTTTTCTAGTCTTATCGATCACTCAAAGTGCTACACATTCACACACGATCAAACCTTGGGGTTCAGTATCTTGTCATTTTGAAACTTGTCACTTTGAAAAGTGGACGGGAGGAGCCGGGACTCAAACCACCTACATTCTGATTAGTGGAAGACCTCATCTGCCCCTCCATGTCATAGGTTACCTCTGGGGACACATTTAGACTAAAGACCAGTAAACTGGAAATGGCTTGTCCAGTTGGGCAAAGAAGTCATGTCCTCATTTGGGAACCAGCAGATTTTTGGGTCACAGGTTACGGTCAGGGTAAGACAAGAAGTGTTTCTGGAAATCACTTTAAGTCTATGTAATGTCCCCAAAGGACTGCTAAACCTGTGTGTGTGTGCTGGTCGTTGATGAATCAGAATAACACGGCTGTGAGTCGCAGGAAGCAGATTGTTCCTGCCAGAGTCCATACAGCAAGAGATATTTTATAACTGTAACACACACACACACACGCACACGCGCGCACACACACACACACACACACACACACACACACACACACACACACTCTCCACATGAGCCAGGTACAGGGTCTCTGAGCAGCAGACACAGAGAAGAGCTACATGTGCGTCTCCTCTTCACACCTGTCAGTTCTTTGCTATGATGGATCACCTCTGCACTGTGTGTGTGTGTGTGTGTGTGTGTGTGTGTGTGTGTGTGAGGGACTGGGGGACCAAGCCAGGTTGTGGCACTATGGTTTCAACAGATCAGAACTGTGTTGTGCCTGATGACCCGCCTAATCAGGGCCACAGGTCTGTCTCCTAGGAAACACTCACTCTCTGCTGTTACTTCATACACAACAGCCACACAACACTGTTTCACCATGAAACATGGACTTAAGTTTTTTATTTATGAAGGCTTAGCAATCATCCATTTATTATTTGTATCTGCCTATCCCAGCATGCACTGGGTGGAGGGCCAAATATTGATCATGTACCATAACCCAGATTCTATGAGTATAAGCTCCGCCCTCTAAGAGCTGTCTCTTTGGGTTTATCCCCTTGAGAGGACTTGCTTTCCCGCCCTGCGCCCAGCACTGGGCCCAGTTTTAGCATCAGCAGCTGTTTACTTACCAGTCTAAAAGAGACATTGTGAGTTTAGCATCAAACTTCTTTCCTTTGCTCACCAACAGCTCTAAACAAACTGTCTTTGTCTCCATCGATGATCTGTTTCAAACAGAGGTGATGATGCCTTCATGTACACCATCCAAGATCTGTCTTCACCCCTTCTATCAAGTTTCCTTACAGAGGAAAATGTATTATTTTTGGTGCAGATTTTGTTAACTTGAAACGGATTAATGGAAATTAGTGAATGAGGTAAAAATATAGACATGTAACTGATCAAACAGTAACTACATAATAATTCGGTCAATAATTCAGTTATATAACATAGGTCTAGTCAGTTTTAGACACTCCAATGTACAAAGGTTACAGATAATAACTTTAATGTCTCTGTAATATTAAATTATGTTTATACTTCTCTCACAGGAGTTAACCTGTTCACAGTCTGTGGATACTTCTCATGTGGAGTCACAGTGAGGCTAACACAGTTTTCTCTGCTAGCTATAACGAGGTCAAATGAGCGATCCTAAAAGAAAAGAAAACATCGTACGCAATCAGTCCTACCCTGAGGCAAGCACCAGTGACCCTTGTCACCTACAGCCTTTACCAGATTCTCCAATATGTAGCCCAGCTCCAAAAAAAGAGCAGCACAATGATCTCTCATTGTGTGAGCTGCATGAGAACAATATAAATCTCTCACTATCAGAATATATCAAAGAGCAGACGAGCTTGAGAACATGATACACATCATCATCAACATTGAATATTTAAAATGTCACAAGAACTTAGAGTCATTAAAATGAAGAGGACATGCTGCTGGAACGATATGAAACACATTTATTTTGTGACTTTGATTTGATATGTTTTTCTCCCTCCCTTCACTTCCTGTTGGTAAACAAAGAAATAATGTTGGGTCACACCTGATGAAGATTTAGAATCATCATCATGTCATGACAGGCCAGATAACTTGTGAGTCACCACTGAGCTCTGTGTTTATCCATGTAAACCTGTTAGCATTAGCTCTTTTCATGTTTGTTTGTTCACCGTTCTTCTATCTTATTCTTTTTTCTATTTTATGGCGGTTATTTACCCTTTTTGTAATGCTCCCAGGCGTTCCCCTGGTAACCATGGTAACCCGATGTTTAACATCACATCGTTAAGAACACCTTGCACTGAGAGCTGCCTCCCATCTCTTCAGCCAGGCTCCTGCTTTAACAGCTACAGATCCCATGTGGGAATAAATGTCAGACCTTTCAGGTGAGGTGACTTGTTCTTCCTGTTTCTGTTGTGTTCACACATGAGAGGATGCTCCTGTAATGAATGATAGTCAGAGCAAAACAACAGGAGAAGACATGAGCAGCAGCGAGCAGCATTAAAACAACAGGACTGCTGGGAAAATAGGAACGAGACAACAAAGAAACATGAGGGGAAGACGAGAGGAACGAAGTCTGGAATAAAGAATATGTTCTATGTAATGTTCTGTGTTTCCACAGAGTGATGTCATGTGAATAAAGCTGGGTGTTCTCCTCTCATGACATCATTCCAATTAAAGATGGTGACAGATTTCCAGCATCTTGCATCCATCACAGTAGTCATTGTAGTATTTAATCGAAGGTGACAAGGGCGTCTGGTGCATGTAATGACAATGATATCTGACAGCGGCCATGTATCAGGGGTTTTTGGAAGATAATAGTCTTTAATGTTTGTGGGTGTCATGTGACTACTCATGTCATGTCATATGACTTAAATGCAGAAATAGGCTGTGTCTGAAATTACTCACTACTTACTATCTAGTCCACTATATAGTGAGTTTGTCATTTTGTAGTACTGTCTGAATGTATAGTCAGAATTATTATACCTGATATAGTGGACTCATGGTATCCCACAATGCAACACAAAATGTGGTGCACAACCAATGGTCAAGTTAAAAGACAGAAAAACGGTGCATCGAAAATGATCCCAGTAGTGTCTGAATGTGTTTTTTCATTGTACTGATGAGCTCTCTATAGTCCTGTACATAGAACTGCGTGGAGAGTGAGGAGGGAATGAGTGAGTGGTTTCAGACACACGTGGTGTTTCTGTGTCACTGTGTTAAATATTGTTTTGTTAAATAGTCTGAAAAACCATCTCATGTGAGCGTATAAATGTTTTTAATTCATGTGTTTCCATTACTCATTTTTAAGTTCTCAGTTTCAAATGGCTCCTGAAGCAGGTTAGTTACACACTCACACACACACTCACACACACACATACACACACTGATCACAGTGAGTGTGGTCAGTGCAGTTACCTGGTGCATAGGAAGCTGAGACTGAGCTCAGTCTCCTCCTGGTCACCTGAAGGCGTCACCTGAAGGCGTGGTGAACTGGATGTGGCAATGCTGATTCGTCATGAAACACAAACACACAGCAGAACAAACTGAGGCTCCCAGGGGCCCGACAGTTCACTGAACAATGTTCTCAGCCTGGGAGGACATGAAACATTGATGAGAGAGAACACATCAGTCCTCACACTGAAGAGCACGCACAGAGAAAACACATCAGCCTCTCCATAATTCATCGCTCCACCCCCACACACCTTCTTGGTCTGCCAGGTGTGCACACACATACACACACAATAATAGTAAATATAGTTGTGAGGACACTCAGTGATATGGTGCATCCATGCATTAAGTGATAGTTCAGGTTTTCTGATGTGGGGTTGTATGAGGTACTGATCTATAGTCAGTGTGTTACCTGCAGTAGATTCAGATCAGTTCTCAGTTTAGAGAAGAAGCAGGAGATTAACAGAAGGTGTACAAGTGAATTGACAGGAGCAGGCACCACAGCCACACCCAGCAGGAAGGACACACACACAGACACAAACACAATTAGAGAGACTGACTGAGGACAAACAAACCACATAAGAGGAAACTGCAGGAAAACAAAATGGGAGAGAACAACCGGACTCTAACAAAACTGACCAACAGGTCCTAAACAATCATACAAGTAATTTATCCCTACACTCTGATACACCTCATGGGAGCATACCGGCACGCTGAACCATTGTCGTCATGGTTACAAAAGTAAACACATGGTTAATGATGTGGAACTAATCGATCACTTTCACACTGGAAATAAACAGTGGTCTCCTGTCAGGAAGTCAGTGTACTTCATGTATATGTACCTCTTCCTGTGCGTCTACCTTTTCATCTGTGTGTGAACCTCTTCCTGTGTGTGTGTACCTCTTCCTCTGTGTTTGTACCTCTTCCTGTGTGTGTGTACCTCTTCCTCTGTGTTTGTACCTCTTCCTGTGTGTGCACCTCTTCCTGTGAGTCTACCTTTTCCTCTGTGTTTGTACCTCTTCCTGTGCGTCTACCTTTTCCTCTGCGTGTGTGTACCTCTTCCTCTGTGTGTGTACCTTTTCCTGTGTGTGTACATCTTCCTGTATGTGTACCTCATGACTCATCCTCATCTTGCTGATGCTTCTCAGGCTGCGGTCGAAAAGTCCTGTGGTCAAAGATGTGAAGGAAAATCCAGAAGTGGAGTGTTGAGCCTCAGTCTACTGAGCCACTCTGGTTTCCCGGCTGCTCAGGAACTGCAGGCAAGAGGAGGAGCGCTTCCAATACACTGAGCCTCGCCTCCATTACAGCAAATAAACTACTTTCATTCCATGTATCATTATTACTAAAGGAGGCAGAGGAATAACTAAACACACAGAGCAGGGAGAGCAGGAGAGAGAGAGGGAGAGAGAGAGAAGTCATCGGTAACGAGGCTTCGTACTAACGACTATGACCAACTCTACATATCAAACAGAGGGAGTTAGACATAAAGACCTGCCTCTAATAAAGTCTGTTATGAGACAGCCCGTCTCGGGCCCCGGTGGTTCACCTGGTGGAGCACGTGACATTTGGTCTTAGTCCTTGCTGTGACTCTTTGCTGCGTGTCTTCCTCTCTCTCTCTCTCTCTCTCTTTCTCTCTCTCTCTCACTATTACTTAACAATTACTATTATTAAGGCAAAAGCCTGAAAAGATAACTTTAGAAAAAGAAAGATATTGTGTCTCTTCTAACTTTCTCTCTGAGTGATCATGTTACAGTAAATACAGCTGAAATCACAACTCAGTCTAGTCTTTTATTTATGTGTTTGGTGATTCTGTCAGACAATGTCAATTATAAAATCAGGATTTGACCAGATCCAGACATGTACTAGGTTTTGACCTAGTCTAATTTTCACTATTTGGTCCTTTTCCTAGTTTTTGTGCTAAGCTAGGTTAACACTACCATCTGTAGTATTGTACTGACGCAGTGACATCAGGCCTCTCAGGAGACAAATGAGCATGTTCACTCAAAACCTGCATGATCTCTTTAAATTACATGAGTGAAACACTAATTACCTTACATTATACTAAAATTTTTCGCTCACCTGGTAGAGTCTGTATCATGAAAGCTTAGTCCTAACCACTTTGGCCTGGGTTCAAGTCCAACCAATAGCCCTTTGCTGCATGTCATCCTCTCTCTGTTCCTCTCTCTCTCTCCCTCTCCCTGTCACTGTCGCTTCCAAAATGAAGCCAAAAAATAATAAATAATAAAAAACATACCTTTTCCCACCAACTTTATTTTTGTTTGTCTGCATATAGGCCCTTAGTGCCTTAACCATGACAACAGATCATGTATCTGTAGTTTACACATGAATATAAAAGACTGTAAATGTCTTATAATAAGTGACCTAACACTGGTTGTTATAAATGTTTATGGACAGATGCAGGTGTTTCCTCAGCTCTCTCACCTGTGCCTCTCTCTCTGAAAACCCTTAATCATGATTATGAACAGCCTCTGCAGAATGAGGACTCACACTAACAGTAATAACAGCTCCGATCACTCATCACTCTCCAAACTGAATCAAATCAAACAGCTTTGATTAGGTCTTTCATATGCAGTCAGTGTGGGTCCACAGGCATGAAGGCAGAGCTTTGTGCCCCCCGCCCTCCTCCAGGATCTGGAGCGCTGGTCTACGTCATTCAGCCGACTCGCCACGGGCAGCTACCTGTGGCCCTTCATTATGACCCCATTCAGTCAGCCCGGCTCCCTGCCAGCATCGCTCCCATTGCCTCTGCTCACAGAACCGGAAAAGACCCACAACAGCTCCTAATCATCACCGCTCCACAGTCTCCGCAATCTGCTGAGGAGATTATGTCTCTGAAAGCAGAGAGAGAAAAGAGTGTGTCCAAAGAGAGAGAGATCAGAGAGAGAGAGAGAGAGAGAGCGAGTGTACAGTAGATCTACTGCTGCTACAGAAATAAAACCTGAGGAAAATAGAGAAAGAGTTTCTGAATGTTAAACAGAGCAAGAGGAGGATTCATTCGTTTCCTATTACATAAAACTAGTGGAAGTTAATATGTTATTATGTTAAATTACATGACAGAACTGAAACACACACATTTTTTAATGAACGACACAGTTGTGTTAGGGAACAAAATATGAAAGCGAAATTGAAGTGTGTGAAATTTGTTTTTGGGTGCTGTGCGTGTGTGTGTGTGTGTGTGTGTGTGAGAGAGAGTGAGTGATGGAGCTCCAAGGGACTGTCCGGTCATCCATCCATTGTTGTTGTTTCGTTTGTGGGTTTTTTATTTATTGGGTCTGATGTTTGAGGTCTGATTCCCCTCAGACCCTTACAGAGAGGACTGATCCACTGTGGGTCTGACCTCTTCATAAAACCTGTTTTATTATTGACTTTGTTGGGGGGAGGAACACCGACTGCTGACTTAAGGAGATCCATCCCCCAAATCAGCCCACACCAGCTGCACAGGACAAGGTGGAGCACCATTCTGACTGTAGCCTATAGTATTTATACATTTAGGAAATATCACATGAGAGGGAGTGATGTTGTACTGAATATCAACATGTCTGTGATTCTGGAAGAAGACAATCACAGCCGTGCTGATATTCAGTACATCACTCCTTCTCGTGTGATATTGCTTTTATACAACAGTTGTACGAGCGCCATATTAGTTAAATAAGTAGGAGAGGTACTGGACTGTTGCTCAGCAACACATAAACATTATCCTGACCTGCACAGTGCACACTAGCTTGCTACTTTGTCTACTCGTTACCTGAAGTATCCAGGCTTCTTCCCTTCATCCTCTCCTGACGACCAGACATCATTTAATACAAATGTTATTTCTGGAAATATTGTCGTCGATGACCATTAATCTAATGCTAATTAATGGTTAATAGAACACCTGGAACTGTGTGCTGAGTTGGGTCTGGCTTTGGACAGGAACACAGCAAGGAGTCACGCTTTGCCACTTCCCTTACAAATGCTGAATATACTGGTTTTCACGGCAAAAGGGGCATTTCAGAAGGAACTGGCAGACTGATCCGAACTGTGCCAGCCATCATTGAGCTGCACCATCATTCATATGTCATCCAGGTGTACAAAGTTCCCAAACAATGTGGTTGAACAGGCTAATATTAAAGCACAATTTGCAATGTGCCTGATCGAAGTGATTAACTGTGTTGTTGATTAAGTGTTGGTGAAGAGGTCCAGACTCATACTCTGGTCCAGACCTGGACTTCTGACCCAGGAGGACCCAGACCCTGGACACTTAGATGTTCCAGTAAATGAAACTTCCATTCAGACCTGGCTGAATGTAATTGGTCAACCATGATGTCCAATCAATCCGATCGATCAATCAATTTCATTAACTGTGCGGCTCTTCAATCCCACCTCATTGACTCCTTCAGCCACACTCCCATTCCATTTTTTTCTTTTGATGTTTCTGCCAGAGGAACCAGTAGCAGATCAATGTTTTTCTGTTTTTCCCCTCGGACAGCAGGACCTCCACCTCACACCTCACAGGTTCACATCCAGAGTCCAGGTTTACACTGAGTGTTGTTAGCTTTCGTTAGAGCACCACACCACACAGAGGTGAGCTCTTCACCTGAGGAACTTCCTTCTTTCAAGTCATCCTCACAGCTAACCATTAGAGGAAGGTGCTTCTATCATTCTTCTGTGGTCTGTAGTTTTCTATTCTTCTTTTATTTCAAAAAATGGAAGTGTTTGGACATAAGTGTGATGACATAGTGAAATGTCACCGCACACCTCCATCTCTCTCTGCGTTCATGTTCTTTAATATCCTTTAATGTCAGCTGTCTGTTCATTCTGTTCTCTCTCCTCATACTGAGCCAGAGGAGCTTCATGACACATGATCCCACAGGACTATCAGCAGGCTGCACACCTGTACAAAGCTGTGAGAGCTTGGAAAGCCACAATAATGTATTTCAGTATGGACACACGAACAAACTGAGTCAATGCGTTCACTGAACGAGCTCATACCTTTGGTGAATGGTGAACTGAACGTTGCTAATGCTCATGACAGCTCACACACATGCCGGTGTGTGTGTGTGTGTGGGGGGCACCAAAGAGCTCTTTGCCAACCTCCAAAAAACATCAGAAGAAAAACTTTATTCATCTCAATCAGTGGTGGAGACTGAACCAGTCTGTTGTCTGGTTTATAAATGCTGCATCATTTGGTTCATGCAGCATAAATAAAATAGAGTTCACCTGTTGATGCATCTGCACTGAAGAAGAGGGACACATAGTTCACCTGTTTACTGTTGAACAGGTATGTGCTGACAGTTAGCTTAGTTAGCTTTTTAGCTTCTTTGCTAGTTTTTCCATTACAACAGATGTACCATTCCTACAATAGCGTGTCTACCCAGCACACATGCCCATTTGGGACCAGTCTTGGGCCACTGTGGGCAAAAAACAGGGTCCAGAGTGGGCTGCTGTTACCAGTGTGAAATGCCCACAATGGGCACATGGGACTTTGGAGCCACAGGGGCAAACTGCTTCTTAAACGACAGACCGGTTTAACTTACTTTGGTCCTACTTTACAGTTTACCACCTTACTTTTAATACATGCGCAGAATAATTGCACACCTAAGATTCATGTGTTTTCGATACTTACATTTATTCACAGCCAGGTAAGAAGAAAAAAATAAGAAAATATTTAAAATTGGAGTATAAAACTACTGAATAAAATGTTTGTTGTTTTCTTTTTACAGAACAATGTCCACATAAGTACATTATTATGACACAATAAGTGCATTATAAACCAATCTCTTCAGGGGCACCAGTGGATCCTCTGATTTGTCTTCTGGTCCTTTTGCCCCTTCTCCCATGCTAGCATCACTGCTCACTGCTAGCGTCTCTAGCATTGTGAAGCCACGTTTTAATCAAAGGTCCCACTTCGGATCCTGCAGCTTGGCTTCTTTTCACAGCATCTAAGTAACAGAAAACAACAACTGAAATGTAAAAACAAAACAAGGGTGGTCAAATGCAAAGTATATAGTTGTGTTTCCCTTCTTTTATGGCATTTCCACCTCAGGATGGGCACCAATAATCTTTTGATGAACACAGGAACTAAACCTGCACTTTGACTAAAGGACGTGAGATGAGTATGAGTTCCTGGAGGATTGTTCCTGGTGTTGTTTATTATATCAAAAACAAACTAAGCATTCAGACAGGACTCCAAACGCCAGATTTTCCCCAGAAACGATCTTCCTTTTCTAGTATAATCAGAAAAAAATAAGTTGTATATTTCATAGTCACAAAAATATTTGATATTATTGCCTTTACAATTTACTGCTTATAATTTAGTAATATCTTTCGATATCTAGCGATTTTCTTTCAATTGTTCATTTATTTATTTTATTTAGAGGCTTCTTTACCATAGCCCTCTACAATACTTCATTAATGTTCATTCTTAAATATAGTATGTTCTCTACCTAGTATGTTCTTTTTCATTCTACATTGGGTGAACTTTCTTGAAATTGAATATCCGCCGTTTCTGGCCCACACACAATGAGCCAAAAACTCAACCTACAACCAACATTCCTGCAACATTAACATGGACCAAATAAAAAAGTTTGAGTATCCCTCCAAAGCATAATATTAAAATAACATTTTAACTGTGCGATGTGCAGTTTCCCAAAGTAAACCCAAATGTTGGTCCAAAAGGGAAAAACTGCTCTGAGTTCTGCATGGGCTAACCCACATAGGGCTATTAGGGCTTTCTGTGGGCAAGACTACAGTGGGTTTCCCGCAGAAAACCCTCATGGGGGCCCATAAGGGCAAAACTGCTGTGGGCCCTGCAGGGGATACCCACAGGGGACCCATGTGGGCTTTCTGGGCCCTGCCCACACTAAACCCACACCTACTCATGGTGGGCCCACACCTTCTAAAAACATATCTTGATTCCTGAAGAGCTGAGTTTGAACCTTGAATCGTTTTCTTCCTCATGCTGCGTTTCACAGTTTGTGAACATATTACTACCAGGTTTGCTTGTTTGTAGCAGGTGCATCTCCCACACTACCCACAGAGCTCCACAGAGAGCATTTAACAAAAGCCGGTTTGAGCAGTTCAAACGGCTGAAGTTCAGAAATGAATGTTGACTATATGGGAGACAGAACATTTGCACCAGTAAAGAAGTCCAGTGGCTCCAGGTTTTCTACTTATCAGAGGTCTCTGAATCCTTCCAGGATGTGTCCAATGATCCCTGCCTCCCTTGTGTATTTAAGTTTCAGGCTGCGGTGGAAAAAATAATAAATAATCTCTTCTCTGACCTCATTATGTTTTCCATCGAGGTCGAGGAGAAGTAGTTAAAGATAACTAACTAACTAGCTTTATTTATAACACACGGACAATAAATCCTCGGTCTATGTCAGTTGGTCTGTTTTTGCTCCCTCTGTGTTTCCTCAGTGTTTTTTGTCTCAGCCTGGATTTTTGATTTTTTTTCTTAGTTCTGCATTGCCTGTGTTGTAACTTGGTTTTCATTATTAAATTACCTTTTTTATCACCAACCCGATTTTTGTGATGTCTGCATTTGGGTCCACAAATCTTCCAATGTGACATGTCCACCATGACATGCTGGCACAGCCTTAGAGACACTGAAATTGAAGTGGATGGGGTGGTGTAGAGCAGCAGAGACATCAGAGAGGCTCCAATATCATCACCCATCTTCAACCATCTTTACTAAAATATACTTCTACTCCCTTCCCTCACCACCCAGACTCTCTCAGTCCTTGATGATGAGAATGGGCATCATCAAGCAAATGAAGATGTTAGACGTACAGGTGAATTCAAAGACACACACACAGACTGTGAGCTGATCTGTGTGTGCCACATGGAGAGGGTTGTCTTGGCTGCTGAAGCAACAGGTCTGTGATGCACCGTTCACATGTGACAGAGGAGAAGCTACGGTCGCACAACTTGGGTGATATAAGGTGTTCTGCACTAGCCTATGATGGTGGATTTATCGAGACAGGAGCAGTGGGGGATATCCAAGCCCACTTCAGAGAGCACAACCTCGTCCTAGGCTACACAGCGCTGTTTGAACCACTGGAGGAGGTGAACACAGGATCAGACAGTCTCTTTGTGAACCACACGCTCATAGAAATCCAGAAACTGCTGGGATTAAAGCCACAACCAGACAGGTGTTCCAGGTCTGTCAGTACTGCTCTGAACAACTTCCTGTTGTTTTAACATCTCAGCACCATGGACACATCCATGACCACAGGGATCCAATCCAAGCTCTGCGAGCTGGAGACAGTCTAAAATGTTCATGGTGTTTTCTAAACTCCTCAGGATAACTGAAGAGCTGCACCAGGACCTGCAGGCGACAGTTCAACTGTCTTTCAGTCTCTGACAGAGCTCCACGCACACTGTGGAGGTGGTGTTCACAGAAACCTATAAAGAGAAGCAACGTATTCAGCAACGATGATGACATGAAAACATTTTATGTTTGTGCCAAGCCTTGTTAGATAAAGGAGAAGTAGCAGGAGATATATTTATACAATTCAGTGCTACATACTCTACATGCTTTTTTACAATAGTTTTTAAGCTCAATCATCTGAGTGTTTTCAGAGTTTGGAGGGAAAAAAATTTGCCATCAACAGAGTAAATCTAATATAATTGTGTTGCTTTTGCAAAACTTGTTTATTCATTTGAATGTTTATCTGACAGTGTGTGTTTGTGATTACAGCGCTGAAGCTCTGCTTTTTAACAGACTCCATGTGTCGTAGCTTGGCAGATCACATCAGCAACGTCCATGCATTTGTGCACCCTGGAACCTTCCATCAAAGCAACACATGCACCATTCCAGCCATGTGAGTGGGGAGGCTCTGGTCGTGATTCGCATCAACTCAAATGACATCGCCAGCGGCCTGCGTCCAGATGTCACTGTCCGTCAGATGGGTGAGCCAATGAAGCTAACAGAGTGCATATGCCAGAAGCCACCTATTTTGTTGTGAGTGCAGTTTTGCCGCAGCCAGTGGACGACGAGAACACAAGGGCGCTGGTGAAGAGGTGTAACTCTGTAATGGTGAGTTCTCGGCCAGTACTTCAGCAGAGATGGTTTGCATCTTTCACGTGATGGCAAACAGAGTTTTTCATGTATTTTAAAAAGTTCCTGTGGAACTCTTGTAGGCATTTGTAGGTTTGTTGTTCAGATTGTTCTGTGATTGTTGTGTGAGATTGTTGTATGTTGTTTTTTGTTTTTTTGCAAAATAAAATTCTTTAATTTATTGAAGTGTGTCTGTTTACTTAACTAGATGTGAGTGATTAGTGAAACTTTTTTTTCTCAGTAATAACAACATGATATGACAATCTGTGTGAAACAAGAAGAGAGGTTGCCCTCCGTGGCTTGATGGTGTATCCCGGGGAGAAGGAGGATGATCTCTTTAAAGAGCAGTTGGTAGGTAAAGTTCACAAACACTGCGCTTTGTGCTACTCTTGTTTTTAAATATGATGTCTTCAAACGTTGGCATTGATTCTGACCTACTTATGCCAGGATGGTGGGGACACTATCAATGAAGTGATGAGGATTGTTGTATCCAGAGGTGCCACAACGTCTGATACTGCCGGCGCAAAGATTGTGCTTGAGGGAGTAGAGGTCTTGGAAGACCTGGATGTGCCCAGAGCCTGTGCTTTGCTAATGGGGCTGATATATGCACTCAACTTCAGCTACCCAAAACAACTCAAAAACACTTTTGAGGTGTTTCAGAAGGTGTTACTTGGGTTGGATGGTCTAAAAGCCAGTCCGAAGGTTAGGTCCCGCAAAAATAAACTGCTGTAGTAAAAATGTGAAGAATTTAACAGGATATGATGCACTGTTATGTTTGCAAAATTGTGTCGTGCAACACGCAGCACCTGTACTGTTGACAGTTGGTAGTTTATTATGTGCACCTAGCTAAAATCAATGCAGTTTAATACAACAGCACGTGCAAATAAATCGTACCAGCATGAACATTATAACGGTCACTGTTCTGACAGTATTACAGGGGTGTGTAACTTTATAGTCATTTTGGAGTGTTAGTTTGTGACATAATGTATTGTGTGCTATAGAGGTGTTATACATGTAAATGGGGCGGACTAAACAGATGTAGGTCAGTAGAATATGATACAGTTTAACGTACAGTTTATATATTTAACTTGTTAAATTGTAAGTTACTTGGAAAAAATGCCTCTGTGTTCTCAGGGGAAGAATACATGCAGCCATTTGATGTTTCTTTTCCAATATGAGCTACACATTTATGTATTGCTTTTCACATGGTTATTGTTTTATTTATCATTATTATTATTATTATTATTATATATTATTTTGTATTCTTCAACATGCACAGAGAGCAGTACTTTCATTCAGTTATTTCATTATTGAATTTGTTCACGATTAAAGACCATTTGGACATAAATTGGCATTGGTTTTAAAATAAACCATTTGATCATAAAACTGGAATTGCTATGTGTAATGTATCTGGACTGAAGTGAAATAAGTTACTAAAAAAATATTTAAGGTAACAATTTCCATAGACATGTCTGAGTTGTACTGAAGTAAAATAAATAAGTCAGAATAGTTTAAATTAAGTAATTTGGCCACTTAATATTGCTAATACTTTTTCATTAAAATTTAGTTGGTTCACCTTAATTAAGCTTTTAGAGGACAAAGTTGTCCTAAAATAATTGAGTTAGTTGAACTTTAAAAGTCTCATGGTATTGACTCAATAATGGCTGAGTTGGAATTACTTAAAAAGACCCATGCAAATTGTTACCTTAATTTTTTTAAGTTAAGCCTGTGTATTTTTTTTTAGGTCAATATGTGTATAAGAACTGATGCTGGTTTGAAGGCAAAGGGTAGTAACACCAAATATTGATTTGATTCAGATTTTTCTTTTGTTCGCTCACTTTGTATTTTATAAATTGATAAAAATAAAAAATTATTTATTCATTTATTTATATTTTTGAAAGCATTCTTAATTTACAGCATTTTTTCACACCTGCCTAAAACTTTTGCACAGTACTGTATTTGTATATAAAGACCTATTTCAAATTTGTGTTTTTTTCTTTTTTTTTTTGTGTAAAAAAATAAAAATAATTTTGTTTGAAGTAAAACTTATTTCACTACTTTAACAACCCGCTGAACCCCAAGCCCATGCAGGGGATCAAAAAATCACTTCTTTAGCAGAGAATTGCCAAAAATAAACAGTTTATCATAGCCAGAAGCTGTGAAGATTGGGAGAATCATCAGATTTTCAACTTTCCTATGGTCCATGAACTAACCCTGTGTGACATACACTTCCACTAGAAAAGGTTGCAGAATTTAAGCTTCAAATTGCAATCTTTCCTCAATCGCTGCATGTGTTATTTAAAAAAAATCCTAAAAATAAATGGTTTGCTCTAGCTAATTAATTCAAAAAAATTTCAATTTTTCTTTCCTTTTATATGAAGTACTTTTTATTTGTTTATTTATTTCATGTGCTTATACTCAACTGCTGCTAGCCTTTTGGTTTTTTTGTGAATAAGGGAAATGCTTTGTTTGTTTGTATTTTGATATGTTATTGATTAAAAAAATAAAAAATGATTTCCTCATTCCAAAATATCACAATTTACATCAATATCAATATTTTGAATGTACCTGGTTTACAGGATAAATCAAGTGTAGAATTTTTAATAAAACTTCTCAAATTTATTTATGACACTATTTCTTATTATAATTCCAAAATTTCTTCAATTAAATATTTATAAATTTGGATTGTTTCCTTGGAAATTTGGAAATGAAATGGAAAATGTTCTGAATAATTAAAGCATTACAACACAATGAACTGCTGGGGTTTAGTGTATTTCACATGTAAGAGAACTTGGATAATATCCTATCTGTTTATGTTGTGTTTTTTTATGTGACAATGTGATCAGTGACTGACACATAAAAAAATACATTTCTGCAATTTTAATCAGGCAAAACTGCTTAAGTGTATATTTTGATCGCAGTTCCCGCCTACAGCAAAATTCAAGCTGCCCGGTCCTGAGAGATTTGTGTGGCGCCCAATTTCAATCCATCAGGCCGTTGTTGGTCACTGCAGAGCTAAGAGCTCAGCAGGGATATGTTTCCTATCATGGGTATGTTTTTTTTTTAACTGTATGTGACTTTGTTGTTTAGTATTAGTGTTAATGTAGTTTAATTGTGTATTTTTATTGGTCAGAAAATGGACAAACCTTCACCAACAAAGTTTTCTGGGCTTAACGATGCTGAAGTGGAGGCTGTGAGGCAGGCAGGCAACTGTCCACTGTAAGTATTACATTTTAATTTCAAATTGTTAAGGCAATAATTTAATAATATAAACTAATAAATGAATAAAAGAAACATTATTTTTATTTAGATATTGTGATATGAGTCATGTTTTCGGATGGAATAATAATTTTTGCATTTCATTTTCACTGGAAAAAATATAAAAATGATGATGATGTAGTTTTTGGTGGGGCCTGTACCAAACATTTTCCTTTACCTGTGGAGTTTATATTTTTTGTATACCTGGGCATCTCTGCAGCAGCACAATATTCCATTTATAGTGTATCGTCATTCACCTTTATCCAAAAAAAATAGCAACTCTTGTGATTTGAATATTGCACTTTCTATAACATTTCAATTAATTGTTCAGCCCTAATATGTATGAATGAATCCTTCTCTGTGGACACTATGTTTTGAAAGTTGAATTGGATACTTGTGTTATACATATTGTATCATTAATCCCTCATAACACATACAATTTTTGAACCTAGTAGCAGTTACAATTTCTAGATGTGTTTTGTAATATCCAATCACTCGTCCAAAGGGGTTGTTTATGTTATTTTATGATTGTTATGTTGATTGGTTGTTTTGTCTTTTCAGTATGCTTACATAGATCCAGCAATGTCAAGGGACAAATTATATACCCAAACCCTTGAGGGGAATGCAAGTGCCATGGACCTACTGGTGTGCCAGGTTAGGGAGCTCCATGCCACTCGACAGAAACCCCAGGGTGCCCTACGGCAGGTGGCTGTTGTCCAGGCATCTGCAAGCTTTGCCCTTGATGTTTAAGTCGTGTATAAGTGTTGTAATATCAGTGTTAATGTGATTTTTCCTTTTGTGACTGGATTACGACAAAGTGGGGACAAACCTTACAAAGGCAAAAGTCAGTTAGTTAGTTAGTCAGTCACGTCATTAACTCACATCATTGGTCAGTTGGAGTTCAGGTTCCCCATTGGCTGGTTTACCAGGTTATGTTATATTCTACTTCAGCACAGCTCAAGAACAAATATTACCGAGAGCAGTAGCACTATTTTTCTTCTTGATTGCATTATCCAAGAATTAGCATGATAAGAAAGGCAATGTCACAGTTAATGTGTTTATGCTTTTGTCTACTTCTTTTGTGTGCGGATGGGACTGACGCCAGCAGTCGGACCGAGTGGCCGGAGTGAATCAATATTCCATTCAAAGATTTTTGTTAATTAAAAATAATTGGAATTGGTAATTCTTTTTTTGTAGTTATTGATTGCCTCTCTGGTGTTTATTTGAGGGTATGTGTATGTTATCATTTACAAAGTTATGGGAGGAAGGAAAATGTAGAGAGTTTTTACACACTACATGCACAAGTATTGTAAATAAAAGATGGATTTCTTCCCAAAGAAAAGAAAGCAGTGTAATAAGTGTAATATAGTAAAGTGAGAGGTAGGGGTAGTACAATTTTTTGGATTTGCATGTCTAGGAATGTAAACAGTAAACAACTTCTCTGGGCAAATAATAAAGTCGACATCTTAACATTAAAAATTTTATATTTAACAAACACTGTCCATCCATGACAGGAATCACTGATGTAAACACAGAATCTGGCTCCCCTCGTCCCACAGTCCCACTGTCCTGTGCTCTGCCCACGTACACACTCCATCCGTCCGTCCGTCCGTCCAGAGAACAGCTGGTTCTGGGATGTTGTGACAGAGCCAGGTCTCTGGGTGTGTACACGACCGCTTTATTGACCATATGTGCAGAACTTGCCATTTGAGACTCATAGCAAAAGATTCAAGCAGTTGTAGCTATTGACTTATGTTAATGGATTTTTTACACCTGCATTGAAGAATTTGATTAGGTGTAACTGTTGTGTTGCGTTTGTGGAAGAGAAAAAAAACTGATACACGTGTGACTATTTCATACAACTACTAATTCCACTGTCACAGGTGCTCAGTTGTCTAACACCAAAAATACCTTCATAGTTGTGTTGACGTTGTTGCGTGGACACTGTGTGGATGTTGTTGTGGATATCGTGTGGTCATGTGGATGTTGTGTGGACGTTGTTGTGTGAATATCATTTTGTGTTGTGTGGATGTTGTGGGTTTGGAAGTTGTGTTGTGTGGATGTTGTGTCGACGTTGTGTTGTGTTGTGTGGTGAGTGCGTTGAGCAGGTCACAGTGACAGTGTGATAATCCCAGCTGACAGGGCAGCTCCACACCAGCTCATTACAGAACACAGGGCGTCTCAGCAGCAGCAGCCGCAGCGTCTTCAAAGTGACACGATTATAGACGTCTAGTTCTCAACTCTCTCCTCAGTGATAGAGACAGAGAAAATAAAAATCTAATTAGAATCTGTTGTGACATTATCGTCTGATGTTCTCCACCAGTGTGTTTATTTTATTCAGGAGCAGAGTGTGGGGTGAACCAGAGTGCTGATGATATTAGCTGATTCTAATCTGAGCTTCAAACACGGACTATCAGAGGCTCAGCTTCAAAGGACAACAGCAGTTTCCTTATCAGAACGCTCTGCTAAAATTAACTTCAGAAAAATGAGTCAGGATTTCACCAGCTCTGCTGCATGATGCAATGACACAGAGATGTGGACCTGGACGGGGTTCTCCACAGATCCTCCAGCAGAATACAGCTGAATGAGTGGGTTCTCCGCTCAGAGCACACGAGTGATTCACAGCCTTTAACTCTGCAGAGGGACTAATGATCCTGCTGTGTCTTCATCGCAGTGGACACAGACAGGAGGCAGTGAGAGTCAACCTAGACCAGGTCAACAAGTGTCACTGGATAACTGGTTGAACCGGGAAGACTACGTGAAGGATCATGGGGGTTTGCCCTTCCAGTTTGTGGATTTGGAGAAGGCCTAAGACCAGGTCCTTTGGGGGATCTCGTGGGGGGCACTGTGGGAATACAGGGTTCTGGGGGTGTTCTAGGCAGAAAGTCAAACACGTTCTTGGTGGGTCACTTGTCATCAAAAATCATTCAAGACACAAACTGCTTGTGTTTATTCACCTATATGTTGCTTAATGCTGCACTAGTAAAAATATAATCTAACAATATTGAGCTGGACTGTGACCCTGTTGTTAAATTGGGGCTGGAAAGCCTCAGCCGGAACTTGTCTGCCGTCCTGACAGAGGAAAAGACAGAGATTCTCCTGGTTACATATCCTACAGTTCTCCGGGATGTAGTATGTTTTCATGTTAACGCGTGGCAGGGGGTACAGAGCGTTCCCCTTCATCAAGGCCGCCATGTGGCCTGAGCAGATAGTGGGGAAGACGGTAACTTTTTTGACAAACAGAGAGGACCCTAATATTTTTAAATGGTTGGCGGCTCCCATGAGGCAGAAGGCATCGCTGGCTTGGGTCAGTGTAATTCTCATATCTACCGAGTTCAAAAGAAGTCTCTCGCAGAAAAATATGTCCCCGTGGAGAGGTCCCAGCAGGTGTACTTCTCTGGAATCGTCAGCGAGGTTGGCTCTCTGATTTAGCCCTCTATTAGGGCCACTATTCGTCAGTTTAGAGTCCATGGCTCCTGATGTATCTTTAAAAAATAGCCCCACGCTAAATTCACTCGAGTGTATCCTTGAAAAAGTTGAGCAGCATCTCAATCATGGCCCTATAGGGTTGCGTGGCACTAGACTGTGAAATCGATCTATCCCCCCAGAATAACGTCACACTGGCTGAAAATTGAATTCAACAGGTAATTGATGAGCCCCGCTAGTGCGTCGACAGGAGGGGGACACGAGGAGCAGGTGTCGGCCAGACCACTGACTGGGAACCAGAATCAGCAGTCAGCTGGGCCGTAGATAGGACACGAGGAGCAGGAGTCAGCCGTACCGCCGACTGGACACGAGTAGCAGGTGTCGACTGGATCGCCAACTGGGAATCAGGAACATGTGTGAAGTTGCCCAGAACCACCAACTCTGGCACAAGGGAGATGTCGACCGGGACCCCCGATGCTAGAACAGCTGATGCGTCAGCCAGGGTGGTTGGCGAAGGCTCATGGTCACTGGACAGCTGAGGCTCTGGATAGCTGGGCAGCTGGGACTGTGGCTTGGGCTGTAAGCTTGAGACCCATGGCTGGGAGCTGGAGTGCTGGGGCTGAGGCTGCTTGGGGAACTGGCGTCTCCACCTCCTAGGAAAGGCTAGCTGGGTTCCCCGAAAAGGAGACAGTTCAGAGTCCTCCAGATCCAAATCTGACAGAGGGTCAGCCAGCATTCAAAGACCGTGAAGCAACCTCAAAAAAAGCCATGAAGCTGGCCCAGGCTGCTGGGTCCATTATTTGGTTTGTTCGTTCTGTCACGGTAAGGGTAAAGCTGGACCCAAATGCAACCACACAAGGGATTAGTGCAAAAACTGTTTTAATAACAAAAAGAAGTGACTACTTACAAACACTGGTGAACCAACTGAACAGAAGCAGAAGCACGGGGAAACACAGGGGACAATAACAGCAGTCCAAAACAGGAGGAACCACAAGGGATAACAACAGATGAACCGACACAAAGGGGGAGCACAGAGACTAAATGGACACAAGGGAGGCAAGGGTGATTGAACACAGGTGAAACACATTAGGGCGGGGCAGACAATCAACAAGGAGGGAAACAGGACAAAGACAGGAGGTAAAAACATCGAGACACACAAGGAAAATAACTAGAAAATAAAACAAGTAAAAATCCAAACATAATCTCAAACATAAAATGTCTGCCATGGCAAACCATGACATGATCGATTATCAAAGAAATTTAACTATTTACTAGACTTGCATTCAAAGTTATTTTTACAGATTTTACTGTAACTAAACATGGAAATAATAATTTACAAGGTAAAATTAACCCCAAAATTACTAAATTTAAAATTAGTTAATATGACCCAACATTTGGATAGAAATAATCAACTAGTTCATGTGGTACAATTAACCTGGTATTGTACTAAAAATTACCCAGCATTTGGATTGATTTTTTAACTGATTTTGCTGGGTTAAATTAATACAGCCTGTAGTTGGTCCAATAGTTACCCAGCAGTGATGTTAAAAACTACCCAGACTGGGTTGTTTCTAACCCAGCATTTTTGAATGTGTATGTGACATGTAAACCCTGTCCAGCCTGGCTGCACAAATCACCTGTTACTGACATGAAGTCCTTGGTCTTGATCCAGATCACTCTGCACAGTTTCCACTTCAGGTTGGTGGGAAGGTTTTTGTCTTTGAAGAATGATGCCATGACTTCTGTGTGATGTAGCCTCTCCACAAATTCATCGAGGACAAATATTCTGAAGCTAAAGTTTTACAACCTTTCAGTTTCTTCTCTCAGCTCTGTGTTTTCTGTTTGGAGCACGTCGTTCTCCACCTCATTCATTCTGATGGAAATCAGCTGTTCAACATCCACCAGTTTGTCTTTACACTCCTTCGGATGACTTCCAGCTGAGGCTGCAATTATCACCTGCTTCGCGTATTTCCTCATCCTTATTAATGAGCAGATTAAAACAGCAGATTGTGGTTGATTGGCCAACTGTGCACTGTCAGCTTCAACCCCTTTTTTTAGACATCTGAATTACTCCAACTCTGTTTCCACTCATTAAGTACTTCAAATAAATTCTTAGAACAAGTTCATTTTGGTCTTTAAATTACTTTAAAGAATTCAATCCAATCCAGTAATACAAAAAAAGTCCTCTATGGGTTTTTTCGGCATCCATAAACATAACTCAAAGAAGTTTAGTCAGTTTAGTTCACTCTCAAAACAGAAATCCACAAATCCCCCCAAAGGTCACAGTCATAAAGAAAAAGGAAAACAATTAGTCACCCACCTTCCAGCGACTCACGGTTACAGAGCGTTTAATACTCCTCCAATGGCCTCCAGGAAAAGAAGAGGGGAAATCTTTCTCCACTTTGTGAGCTATCCAACACATGCACCAGTGACAAACTCAGACTTAATCCGGCCTTAAATGCAACAGTTAGGCTCACGGATGACACCTGTTGGTGTCAGACCCATACTGATTTTACATCAGATAGTGAAAGGAATGTCACAGGGCTGGACTGAGAGCAAGAAAAACAAGACCATTTCATTGGCTGACTGGACTGGTTGGTGAGGAGGTGAGTGGAAAAAAGACACAAATGGGCGATCATTTCTCAAAACATGACATTATGTGTATATTAGATTCTTGAAATAATTCTGAAAACAAAGTGCAAATACAATACAATACAATAAATTCAGGTTCATGATACACAAAAAAATATAACCATGTTGCCCATAGTTGGGGTGATTGCCACAAGCGTCTGGGTGTCCCCCCACTCACTGCAACTGGTAATGATGTCACATCTTTATCATGTAATTTTTACTTACACTGAGGTACTGTAAGAAGGAAAAACGACAGGAGTAACTTTACCAATAATTTCATCCTCAGTTACCAGCAGCAACAAGACTGAAGGTCTGCTGCAGTCACATTGTTTCAGGTTCAATGTTAACCCAGTAACTATCAGTGCAAACTCATAAAAAACAACATGTTAGTAACGAGTTAAAAAGAGTTACTGCAGAACTGATGACTTCAATGAAACTTGTGAAAGTCAGAGTCAATTCTTATCAGAGCACAACGTGATCAGATTCACCTGAACAGAAATAATAATAAGAGTAATAATAATACATTTCATTTATAGGCACCTTTGAAGGTACTCAAGGACACCTTATAACACACGGTGAAAGATAAAATGCAAGTACAAGGCATAAACTACAAAATAATCAGAAGAAAATAAAAATAGTGTGAAGACTTAATGTGGAACAGATAAGAGAAGAGATACAAAGGTATAGAGAGGAAAATTATGATGTGGACCCTGTAAAATTATGGGATGCTACGAAGACAGTAATTTGGGGAAAGCTAATCGCGATGACAACATCACAAAACAAGGACTAGCCAGAGGTTCGGTGGGTTTTACAACAAATTAAGGAAACATGGTGGGAGATAAATGAGAGCCTTAGGGGAGATACAGATTATGTAAAAACAAATACTCCTGGACAGAAGCCTTCATCAACAACAAGCCTCAAATACAATCCACAGAATAACAGACCCTCAAACCAACCAACCATTACACAAGCCAGACGAGATAGAGAATATGTGAAGAGTACTAATCCAAACCCACATCAGCTGAAGGAAAAACAAAAAGAAGCTTTATTAACTTGCTCCACCTGCCATCTACTGGTAAGGTAAAGGATGACACCATTATAGACAAAGACCCACCAATCATAGGGTAGTGAAGGGTTTCCATCAGAATGGTACAAAAGACCTTTCAAGAAGGAACTAACATTTTGTCCTGTTCCATGTGGTCCCTTAAAGGTGGTGCAGCTTTATGGAAGGAAGCAGTTATTATCATTTTACCTCAGGAATGTAAAAATGTAAGAAGCTTTTTCCCTCAACCATCAAGATTTGAGACTTTTGTGCCAGATCTGATCAATGAAGATCAAAGTGGATATATTAAGGGAAGTAAGCACAGGGACCGTCCACAAGTGAGATGGCCCAGTGCAGTACGCAGCATTCAGGTGAGAGCCTTTCACAATTTCCTCCACCGAAGAAGAAGTTTTAGTCTAAGAAGGTTTCAGACAAAGAAAGAGATTAAACCCAAGCATAGGTGGACTGAACATGGGGACTCCTGCAATCCTGGTTGGCCAGTGAATCGTCAAAACATCCATAAGATTTTTGAGTCTGGCTCTGTCAGTGTTATCTTGCGGCCGGTCCCATTAGATCAGTCCAAGGCTGAATTTCTTTCCCAGTCTGACCATGGAGCCAGTACTGGTCTGGTTTTACTGAAAAGAGAACCCTATGAGCTGCTAAAGGGTCCATCTGGACTCAGAACTGTTTTTTCCTCTCCTCGTATCTCATCGGTAACATGAATTAACGATAGAACTAATGATGTCTGCTCTCTGCACTGTTTCACCTGTCCTCGTGATTCTCGTCCTCGCATACTCTTTTTGAAATAATCTGTGATTTGAGACATTTCAGCAAAAATAAAAACATACACGATGGGATGCAACGTCAATTTAGGGAAACTTTCCATAATCTGGGTGTGCTTGGGTGTAAAAGAGATAATATTCACTTGTTTTTAAGAGCCACAAAATCAGGTCGCCGCCTCCTTCTGCAAGCAGAAAATCTAGCGTGTTTGTATTCTTCTTCTTTGGCAATTTCAAATGGCTCTGCCTGATATACGGATTACAATAGAGCGCAGTTACAAACTTCAAATCAATTACAAATAAATAAATCGAGTACAGAGAAAACAAGTAGGCCTTCTAGAATTTTGTTTGGAGGCGGAGGCAGAAATTTGACGGAGGCGGCCGCCTCGCAATTCTCTATGCATGAAAAACCGTGTGCACAGGGTAGTCTGATAGACTTCCAGTTCTCTGTTGTGCTGAAAGTTGAGTCAAGCAGACCCCAGCTTGTCTGCTTACATCTATGAGGTTTATTGTTATTCGGGTTTTGAAGTCACTGTATTTTTTCTGTATTAAACCAGATCAGGATTTTTCCCTAACTTGAACCAGAGTCTAAACAAAACGACGGACAGGACAGACTGGATGTGACAGTCTACCAGCCAGTCCAACCACCTCCTAATGACTCTGAAAAAGCATGTTGCCTCTGCATGTTGACAATAAAAAAGGTACCCAGTCCATTAAAAAGTGACATCAAGGGGTCCTGACCAATTGTCTGAATGAATCTTGAGAGAGAGCGAACCGTCTTGAATAGGGAATGCAACCACAGAGGTATCAATCAGGGCACAAGTACACTGTCTTTGACATCTTTAAGTCTGGCACATCCAGTGTCCAGGGACAGCTCTTAATGCCTTTCACTGCCATGAAGCAGTGGTATTAGAACAAAGCCATTTTCATATGTAAGACATACTGCTTTCTTCCTCAAGTCCTTCTGCTCAATGAGCTTTCGTTTTCCATTTCTCCTTTCATCCCTTAGAAATTCTATGTTGATAAGTCGAGGGTCACATGGACTGTCAAAGAAACTCTAAAGAAGGGGTGCTGAAAGTATTTACTCTTAAGATCTACTTTAAAACTTTTCAACATCACAAGAACTACCAGTCAAAAAAATCCCCAACTCTGACCTGTGGTGAGTTGCATTTAAGCTACTGTTACACAGCAGACACAGTCTACATTTCAGAAAAGGGAGTGATTACCAGTTCAATGGAAGGAGGATGCTAGTTTCTCATAATCGGGTGTAGCAGCTGGTGGCAAGTCTCAAGCAGGTGGAGAGGTGGTCATCTGTCGTGGTGGATCTGAACTTAGCCTTTACAGTTTTCATGTGCTAGAAGATAGATTGACATAGGTAGGTCAAACCAAACATGGCTGCCAGGCAAAAGGCACATCTCCTTATGTTAGGATACTTCTCCTCTGAGAGCAAATGCCAGAATTCACGCTTGATGTCTGCAGATGCCCTGTGATTCATCTGAACGTCATTCTGAAGAGTGAGAATTCTCCACTGCAGTAGTGTCCAGTAGGAAAAGGGTTCCCACTTGGCAGCAATGTCATCCTGATCTATGTCCGTGCCAAAGGGGAAACACATGCATGTGGCAACTGGCTCCAGTGATGCAAAGTCTGTGAAACATCTTTCAAACTCGGGTGCAATGCTCTTTACTTGCTCAATGTAACGAGCACTGTCGCGCTGAGCTGCATCTTTGCCCTGATGCTGAAGTTCTACAAACATGCTTTCAAAGAAGCGCAGGTCCTGGCATTGCAGCTTGGTTGAAAGTAGATGGAGCTTGAAAGTGTTGACATCATGATTATGTAAATTATTGTTATTTTTTTCCTGCAACTCTAAATTCAGTTCATTCAGAGTGCCAGTCAAGTCAGTGATAAATGCCAAGTCCATGAGCCACTGCTCATCATCCAGCTGGGTGTACAGAGCATCTTTAGACTGCCTGAGAAAATCTTTCACTTCAGGCAGCTTCTGCTTTGGATGGTGTTCGGAAACTTCATGGCAACATCCATCACGTCTTTTATATTCAAAACCTTACCACACAAAGCTTGTCGGTGGATGATGCAGTGATAAAGGATAAAGTCTGGGTTAGAATTGTACCATTTACACAAGGCAACAAAACCATTTGCACAACCTACCATGGCTGGGGCCCCGTCCGTGGCAATGGAGACAAGTTTAGAGATAGGCAGGTTGATTTTGTCCACTAACTCCATGAAGGCTTGGAAAATATCCTCCCCCCATGTATGCCCTTTCAGAGGCAAAATGGCGAGTGTCTCCTCTTTGGCACTCATGTCATCAAACACCATTCTGATGAAAATACACAACTGTGCCACATCTGTAATGTCTGTGGACTAATCAAATTGAAGAGATAAACACAACAGTCGATATCCTTTTTAAGTTGATCCTTGAGGTTTTTGGTGATGTCCTTGCAGCGTTGTGTTACTGGACAACTGGATGTCCTTGACCACTGCCATGATTTCAGATTTATTTTCAAAATCTCTGAACAGCGAGTCTGCAGCCTCCAGAAATGCCTCCTTCACCATGTCACCGTCTTTGAAAGGCTTTTTATGTTACAGAAGTATGTGACTTACTCGATATGATGCAATGGTGGCTGCTTTTCCCCTCATATTGGGCCTCGTGAAAATGGACGGTTGTGCTGCTAGTTGAGATTTCAGTTCTTTAATCTTACTCTACTTACTCTGTAGCTCACTTTTGGCTAGAGAATCCCTCTCATAGGTTTTGTGCATGGTTTTAAAGTGCCTTTCCATGTTGCCCTTCTTTGCTAGCATGACACAAGCTTTGCATATCAACCACACACATTTTGAGTTCGACATGACGAAGAAAAAATCCTCCTCCCATTCTGTGTGAAAATTGTAGCTCTTCTGTTTCATTATCCATTATTTTTGTTTTGCTCCGCTCTAAACTGTCAAGGTGCTACACATCACACACACACACACACACACACACACACACACACACACACACACACACACACACACACACACACACACACACCTCATCTGTCCTCTTTTCCTTCACAAAGACAGCTGAACCCAAATGCAGACACAAGAGGCGCTGGTTAGTCCAAAAACAAGTATCTTATTTAAACAAAAAGGTAAGGGAATGGTGGCTAGTGGAATCCAGGAGGCAAGTGAACTCACTGGCTGGCTCGGGCGGCAAACAAGGGCTGGCTGACTGGAGGAGATCCTGGAGGGGGGAAGACAGTGTGTCATGTGACACACTAGGGTGGGGAAAACTGTCACACTGGAGGGAAAACAAGACAAAAACAGGAAGTAATACAACAGTGGACATACAAGATAGGTTATTTCAAAATAAAACAGGAAATAAACAAACATCCAAACATAAAGTCAATAGAAAGGGGCAGACCACAACATTCACAGTCACATGATACACCCACAACTCAGAACACACAACCATCATCAAGATCCACAACAGAGTCAGTGAGCTACAGATGCTGTGAGTGAGTGTTCACAGTGACCACAGGGCCAGTCTGACAGTTATCTGAAACACCTGAACACTGATGATGAGGATAAACAGACAATATCATCAAATGGCTATGTATTAATACGCCACTGAAAATAGTCCCTTACATATGCTCTATGCCCTCCTGTTTGATGAAAACAGCAGCTGTTTGAATGAAACTACATATCTTTGAGGAGTTTTTAAAGACTTATGTCTTCATTAGCCAATCAATGAGCTCACAGCTGAGAGACAGACAGAGGAGGGAAGTCAGTACTGAAGTGGACTAATACACTTCCTGGTATTAGGTAGCATGTCCATGTTTATATTTTGTGTGCTGTGCGATACTATTCAAATCAATATCATGAGGGTTTTTGTCAAATATCAATCACAATCACATGTAAAATAATCAGTGTTAAATACAATGATGTGTGGACAGAAGCTGTTAATGGAGAGAGTCTCATGTATTTTATGAGGAACTCAGGATTAAAACACAATTACTTAACAAAGTTGTAACAGGCCTGACTTACTGCCTCTGCTGTAACATATAGTTATTTTACAGTCTGATAGCTCATTGTTATTCTAATTCGCACCATTAAAATGTTATGGCCAGTGATCAAATTCCCTGTGGGGAGATGGATGTGAAATGTATGCAGTCTATATGGAGCAGCATTCAGAGCTGCCTGAGGTTTTAATGCCCACACTCATCTACTCTGAGTAAGAGTCAGTGACCCCTTTTTACTAATTAGGATTACATAATTACACAAGGCCTTTCACATCTCCACTCGGGGTCCCATCCTCCCTCTTTAACAGGCACAACACTGCAAATTAATTAGTATTCAGCGCTTCTCTCCAGCAGCCTCTGTCTGCTGCAGGCCTGATCTCACCGCTGCTGCACGACGTGAAGACGATCAATCACTCACATGTTTGTGTGAATAGAAATCCAGACATTTGATCAGGCATCAGTGAAATGCTCTCTCAGTAATAAATGATTCGACCTGAGAGGAGTTCTCAGTGGGTGGTATCGACTGACCCCTCCCCCAGAGTGAGAATAGATGAGAGGAGGGGGGTGAGCCGTAGCACAGTCAGATATGTGAGGACCAAAATGAGAGTGTGAATGGTCACAATGGAAGTGCTGCCATCGAGCTCCCATCAGGACCAATTCATGTGCTGCTGTTTCATCATTGTCAAATGTAGAGAGTTCAATCACATCCTTCACCTCAGCTGACACTGAACCTCATACATCTTTACATGGAGACATCATTTGTTTGAAATCATTCTGAAGACGATCAAACAGCTGGAACAAAGATCTTCCCGGACACCTGTAGAAAAACATTTTCTGCTAATTCTCATGCAGTCCTCATGCAGTCCACATGCAGTCCACATGCAGTCCACATGCAGTCCTCATACAGTCCACATGCAGCCCACATGCAGTCCCAATGTAATCCTCATACAGTCCTCTTATAGTCCACATGCAGTCCTCATGCAGTCCACATGCAGTCCCAATGTAATCCTCATACAGTCCTCTTATAGTCCTCATGCAGACCTCATACAGTCCTAGTCAAACCAGGAACTTCTGCGCCCTGACCACTCAGCTATCAGGTCTCCCACTTCATGGTGAATGTATATGTACAGTAGTTGCTAGGTAATACAGTATTGGGCACTGTTGTACCTGTTTTCATACATTTACAGACACAGGATTAGACATAACCAGGAAGAAAACAGAAAAGCAGTAGGAGGAAACAAACTGAGTTTTATTTGAAACTATTAAATTCTACATTAGACGTGCATTTTCACATAAACCAGGACAATTTGTGTCCCGGGAAAGAATATTAATTTTCCGGGACAGTCGCTCAAAAACGAGAACAATCACAGGCAAACCAGGACGGGGGCAATCCTACAGAGGACATGTTGTTCTGGAACTGAACTCAACATAAAATACAGAGCTGCAGAACTGATTTGTATAAAGAGAATACCTCAGTCACACAAACACAAGAACTGTCCCACTGTGTAGAAGAGAAGAAGAAGAGATGAGGTCATTAACATTAACAGATCCAGTCAAAGCTGAGACGATGAAAACCATGAAGGAGATCTGACATTTCTGTTTGTTTCATGTGTTAATGTGACACATGACAAAGATCCTAAACACACATCATTGTCATGTGCTTCCTTTTAGTTTCCTCTTCAATGTTCCTGCGTTTTTCTCTTAGTTTTCTGTCGCTGGTTTCCTCGCCGCCCCAGACTCTTGTGTTTTCTTTATCAAATAAAACAGTACCAGCTCTCTCTGTTTGTATTTGGGTCCAAAAGTCCTGAACCGTGACAGAGCTTCCTTGACAGGGTGTTTGAGCTCAGCCTCAGAGACCAGGAAAGGAGCTCAGACATCCAGGGGGAGCCTGAAGGCGAACAGATGCAGCTCTACGTTGTAGGATCCAGGTGTAGGATCCAGGTGAGGTGGTTGGGGGTGGTATTAGTAGGCCCCCCTTTCTGGAGGGGTACAGAGCAGACCCCCTACAGAGAGCGATGGGGATCCTTCATCTGGTCTGGGATCACAGGATCTCCCAGGAAGAGCTGAAGGATGTGGTTAAGGAGAGAGATATTTGGACTACTTCACTGACCTGATGGATGGTGGACCTGTCCCACGTCTGTGGGCTCCATTCAGGTCAACCTGACAGGAGGAGTCCAGATGTGATGCTGGTTCTCCTCAGTGCAGAGGTGCAGCTGATGTCTCTGAAGACGTCCCAGACCCCACAGAAACATATAAAGACAAACTTTTTATTATTCTGGTCAGCAGCTTGGGATTATAGATTATTGGAATCTATAGTCAACGTCAGTCTCTTCACCTTCAGCACCAACACCACAGTCTGTTCATTCATGTCTAGATCGGGATAAAAGCAGATGAGGAGTGATGAAGAGGGAGGGTTTGTGTCAGAGCTCTGCTGTCAGACACTACCAGTGTCAGACTTAGAACTGGTGAGTACACAAACTGATTATTACTTCACTCCCACACTGACTCACTCAGCTGAGGGATACTGACTAAAGGACAGTGAATCAATATTAGAGCACAGCCAATTATGACCCAACTGATTGCATTTTGTAAGTCAATGGACTAAGTGGTCTTCAATAAGCCAGGGAAATGCTGCATGTATGTGATCCAGAGGAGGTGACTGGAGAACTGGTTCTTTAAAGATGACGGGAATTAAAATAATTCACCTCACTGCACAAACTCTGTATATTCATCTGTACTGTGGTGTTTAGATAACAACTCTCTACTGAGGTTGGCCATTTTTGTATTAGCCGAGAGTTTACCAAAAACTGGAGCTGGCTGCTTGAGTCTGGCTCCAACAGTGAGTCAGTCCCCATAGACTCCCATGTTAAAATGTCCAACTTTACAGCAGAAATAAACATGTTTACAGCCTGGTACAAAAACTGTTTTGGTCTCTAGAGCTAATTTCCTCCTTCATGACAGCTGTACAGGGGGGAATTTTTACTTGCTCATTTAAATCTTATTAAGGCTTAAGGTTCTGAGTGGCAGGTGGTTGAGCGTACAAGCTGGCATGAACTGAAGTCTCGTCTCCACACTCACCCTTCCTTCTTGACCATTTTTGTATTAGCCGGGAGTTTGGCGGAGTCAGGTACTGGCAAGATGGCGCCGGCCAAATGACCCACTCTTAGCTTCAGTTCCGACTGAGTTATGACTCAGAACTTAACAGAACTGGATTGTCTACAATCAACAGTTTCCTCTTTAGTTTTCTGAATATTAAGGAGAGATTGTTGTGACACCACAGACCAAGTCCCTCTCCTTTCTATATGTGTCTTCATTGTCGTCAGTATGTACAGGTAGTTACATAGATCTGAAGTCTGACGTATGTGTCGTGTTTGTTCATATTAAGTTTGGTTCAGTGTTAGTCGACTAGTTTTCAGCTCTAGTTCATTTCATTATTGATGACAGGAGTCAAAACATCTGTTGGAATGATTCTGTCTCTGTCAGAATAAAGAACATCACTGAGAGCTGAGAACCATCATGACATGTGCACCTGCGCAATGACACCAAACTGAGTATTAGTTTCTATTCTATTCTTATTTAATGTAAAACGGTTCAGCAGACTGTTTGTTACAACTAAGCTGAGGGAATAATGTATTTTCAGATATCTGTGATCATCTAATCAGAGTGCTGTTTATTTTGTCTCTTTCTCTATACTCTACAATATGATATTGATCTGATTTCTCTCTATTATAATGTTTTTTTTCCATCCAGCCAAGGTCTGGATCTTTGGGGACACCTACAACCTCTTGCAGCAATGATGGAGGCCCTGCACCACCTCCACCTGCAGAGTCCACACATGAAGATCTTCTCTTCCCAGACATACACACAGTGTTTTATAAGATAATATAGTATTTTTTAATGTAACATTTGTGGCCATAACATTATTCAGTCTTATCAGCTATCCACTTCCTTGTTCCATACACCCTCACACCCCCATGTCAGACATACAATCACATGACTTTTGGACTCCACTGTAGCTGTAACAAATTTTTAAATAGTTTATAGTTCATATTTCATAGTCCTCAGCTGTTATAGTTAATATCAGTGCACTGTTCCAACAGCATCACTTATTATGATGGAGATAGTTACGGGAGCAAATAAATATTAACTGTCTCACACATTAGGACTCATGATGAATAATGATTACCGTATACTTGTTACTACAAATTCTGTTGCACCGTTGATTCAACTTGCTCTTTTTAATATGCAAACTTACATATGACAGTGAATTTCAGCTTTTACTTCATCCACAGCTATATTTTTTATGTTTTTTATTTTTATCAGTTACGGTTGATTGATTGTAAATTGTACACCACAGTATTTAATTCATCCATTCTGACCACTCTCCTTTATCATCTATGTTCCTTTAAATAGGACCATAATTTGAAAAATGAATGTCATGATATATTGAAGAAAACTTCGAACTAGCGATTCAGACCATAAACACATAATGAAAACATTTACTGAGATGATAAATCAAGTGACAAGTAGGTTTTTTTTTCCGTAGACTTCAATACAATCAGATTCTTTTTGCAACCAGTGGAGTCGTCCCCTGATGGTCATTCAATAGAATGCAAGTTTAAGGCACTTCTGCATTGGCTTCATTTTCAAGACCCGGACTCGATGTCCATTTTTATATACAGTCTATGTTTCTGCCTAGACCCTAAAAAGGGGAGGGGATATTGTTTTTTATACTTCTTTTCTTTTTCATCTTCTTGTCTCTCTCCCTCCCAATAATTGTTAATAACTTTAAGTAGGTCAAAATATAACAATAACAAAACTGTAAGTTGTTTTGTCACAGTAGTAGTGTATACCATCATGCTATGTTACGCAACGTTACATTATTTTACGCTACGTTATGTTACATTACATTACGCTATGTTATGTTATGCTATGCTATGTTATGTTACGCTACGTTATATGTTATATTACGCTAACTAACTAAAGTTTCATTTTTTTATTATTTATATCAGTCTCATGTGTTTGTTGTGTTGTTTAGTTTTTGAGTTGACAGGTGATAATGAGGATGTTTCTTTCCATGTGAAGCCTGAAATCAGCAGAACATCATTTTGAAGCAGCTCTGAGGCTGTAGCAGCTGATTCTCAGCAAATGTTTAAATTTTATTCTCTTATGAAGTACGGGTTCTACAGTAAGTCAATAACAGTAACTTAACTCACTGTGTCTGTAGGATCTGATACTGGAATTGGACTTGGAAGATGAACCTGGTCTGTCCTGTTGACTCATGCTCTTCATTTTTATAGGGACGCTCATCTTGCCATAGTTGAACATACAGAACATTCTCATAGAAAAGAATAATAAACAATAATTCTCAGCTTTCTCTTTGTCTCTCTCTTTGTCCAGTCAAACTTTAAAATCTGTTCCGCCCTCTTCTTCCTATACTTTGCTCACCCTCACCCCTTTTCACATATGATGACATCACGATGAGGTCAAATCGCCAAAGACTCCCACTTTTCCTCTCTTGTTTTGCATGACAATAAAAGTTTATACGTTATCTCAAAATTAATCATGGATTTAACAGTAGATTGTGTGTTAAAACGTGTGTTTTGTGTGCACATGTTGTAGTGAGAAACTGATGTTAGCAAAGAAGCTAGCTCTGAGATAACACTAGCTAAGTTATCCAACACTATCACTGTCTGTGAAGAAAATACTGACTGAAGACTGAAGACTTAATGACTATACAGCAGGAAAAAGACAAAGCAGAGCAGCTAGGAGCAGCTAAAAGATGTTTTACACCCTGCTGAGTGTCACATGACCCTCCCTTCATTCCTGCCTGTCTTCTTCTGAACCAGTGTCTACCTTTAGCTTAGCATTAGCCTACTGACAACACACTGACTTTAAATGGTTTTATTGTGGTGAGTTCACCCCTGGCCCCTGTCAGTCCAGCTGAGCCCAGTCTGACACTGTGATTGACTCTGTTGTGTTAAGGGCTGATAGATTTTCCTCCACACGCTGCAGCTGAGCCTGTTTCTCAGTCACCATGACACACAGGCTGAGACACATGGACACAGTGAGAAGCCTCAGAGGTGTCAGAACCAGAACAGCAGAGATCTGCTCTGAGCCCAGTGAAACAACCGATTATCATCCTCATCGTCATCATCATCATTTCAGAGGTCAGTATATGGCCACACACTGCTGTAGCTCAGGGCTTTGAGATTTTACAGAGCCCTCTCCTGACATGCTCCTGTTAACTAGTAGCAACAACGCTGCACCGCTTGTTGTGTGTGTCACATGATGCAACACAGTCTGTGTGTTGCCCTTTATATTTTCAACTAATCTTTGACAGAGAGAGAGAGAGACAGAGAGGGAGAGAGAGAGAGAGAGACATACAAGATTCTCCTGTTGGATGAGACAGTTTTTAATGCTTAAATTTTTTTCGAATTGGTTTTCATCCTATAAAAATCTAAACATGTTGTTGGGATATTAAAATGTCTCAGTAGCACCTGTAGTGACACTGACCCAGAAAAACAAGGCTAACATGCTGTGCAGTTAAGAGCACATTGTGCTACTTACAAAGTGTGAGCTCAGCAGCATAAGTTAGAAAAATGGTTGAGTGCTAATCAGGCCAAACCCACCAACTGATGTCCTCATTCATCTGTGGGAGCACCTGCTCTGCAGCCATGACACAGAATCCTGCACCATCCCACAGATATTCCCCAGAAGTCTGGAACCTCGTTTCCCCTGAAGAAGATGAGCACTGTGACTGTATCAGTAGCTCAGGTCATGAAGTGTTGGAAAAGGGTGTTAACAAGAAGAGATGTGTTTGATTTGATATGGAAGTAAAACATGATGAAACCACTGAAAAAACTGAAAAGAAAAAATTATTATTTAACTTTGTATTTTCAGAGTAAATGTTTCTCTCTTAGGTCATAGTCAAGCATCAACCTCCAGGGCTGAAAAATGAAGCCAACACTGAAGTACCAAAAACTGCCTGGTACAAAAAACTGTTTTTGTCTAAAGCTAATTTACTCTTTCATGACAACTGTACGGGGGATGAATTTTTATATAACTCACCTGTTTACATTTTATTAAAGCTTCTAATTAAGGTCACTGAACAGGACCTGTCGGTGTTTGTGGTGTTGGTTCTGAAGGATTTCTCATGTAAATATAAGACAGATAATTTGACTTGTTTTTAGTTAAATAACTAACAGAAGCTGAGGCAAATTCTAGTATCATTTTATTTATGTTAGCACCAATTATCAGTGTCTGCACTCACCATACCTGGCTTGTTGGCTTAGCTTGTTAACTAGCTAATTAGCCAGCAAATTAATTAGCCTTAAGTTAGCCTTCGAGCAAATTAGAAAGCCTTCATATAATGAAATTAGTTAACCTTAATTGGTGCATAGGAAAAAATGACAGACAAGCAACATAAAGAAAACACAAGACAGATCATTTCTAATATAACAAGATAGTAAATATAAAAAATGTACAAAACATTAAAATTTGAGTTGAGGACACGGACCACAGTGTTTTATGACTGATACAAGATCCATATTGACTCTTGTGGAGAGTGGCAGCACTACATTATTGCATGTATTAGGATCAATGCATTTCGAACGCAGCCTCTAACCATCTCACTGACCAGTTCTTAAATCAAACAAGACCCATGCCATTGATTTTAATGGTACCAGCAGCCATCCTCAGGAGATGATCAGTCACTTTGGAGAATGTTGAAAAATATATTTTGTCTGAATAATACATTGCTCGTGGCTCTGGCTCAGGCCATTAGTGTAATTAGAAAGTCAGCTTGCATTAAATTGATATGGATGTATTGCCTGGGGACGGAGGAGGAGAGTGCATGTGTGTATATGTGTCGTGTAGTGAACGAGAGTGAGGATGAGATTTGTAGTCAAACTCAGGAAGCAGACGAATCATTAATCATGACAAACAACAGCACGGCCTGCTGCGTGTAGCTGAGTGGCACAAGTTGTTTAATGTGATGTAAAGTCAGAGTCAAAGTCAGAGTCTACATACGGATCCATCAGCACATGATCAAACATTCCCTACTGTAATTACACCGACTCAGATGAAACTTTAATGATCCGTGTCGTTAAACTGGGTCATAGCAAAAAGGAAATCTTTAATATATTATGAAAATGTAACAATATTTACAGACACACCAGAACTTTCTGGAAGCACTAATGTAAGAAATAAGATCTTAATATGGTTCAACAGAGTCTGATTTTCCACTAACCTGATTAACATGGATTTATTTTCTGTTCTGAAGGATTAAAACTCTACACCAGCCATAACTTTATCTTCACACAGCAAAATAAACCTGTCACATGACCAACGATGATGAACAACTCTGACCACTTTCAGTTATAATCCTCCTTATGAAATCCGAGCCTGTGTCTGACTCTGCGGTCAGAACTTCTTCAGCAGGTCATTCAGTGTGTTCATCCTCTGTGATTAATTACCTTTAGATTTCAGTGTTAGTTGGTCTTCCCCACACTGGACTCACAATGCCTTCACAAACACCAGCACTGACAGGAAAGGATGCAGCCTGTAAACCAGTGTTACTGTTGATTGATTGATATCAGCCTCTCTGTCTTAAACCGGGCCGCACGGCCATGACAGGAGAGGGAGACGCACACAAACAAGCCAATTAACAAATGTTTTATTTAAGGCAATATTTCCAGGAGAACTTAAACTAACAATCAGCATTGTAATTGAGTCCATGAGTGATGGAGTGTGTGAGTGCAATGTTTTATGGTGCAGCAACAGAAACAACACAAACCAAACACCAACCAAAACCAAGTGGGTGCCTCAGGCAGGAGAGAGAACCAGAACTGAGCTCCATCATAGTTTTAATAGCACCGGCCTGCTGATGACCCCAGGTAATGACAACCCTTTTCCACAGCCACCTGTAGTACCTGCAAAGGAAGCAGTCACACACTAGAAGCAACAGGTACAAAGAAAGACGGGGGTCTCACCATGACAAAGGAATACCAAGCAGAAAAAAGAAAACAAACTACACAATAAACTTGTCAAACTGTCAGGACTCACCATACGCCCACAACCTGCCAGTCTACAAGCTGTGCCCACAGCAACCACTCAACCTAAAGGGAGCAAAATCAAAGGGATTTATAGCAGGAAATAAACACTGTCCAGCCATAACTCCAAAACTGGAGCCTGCAACAGTACATCCCCAACCACATCGTCACGGCCTTTAGTGTGTCAGATGTCCAGATCATGAGACTGCAGGACCAGTGACCACCTAATCAGTCTCTGGTTAAGGCATCGCAGGGTGTGCAGATCCATAATATCTCCCACTCCCAGGCAGATATTTTAGAGCATTGTAGGCAGTGACCACCTTGGGGACAATCAGCCGATCCAGTGGCAAAGTCTGAAGGAAGATAGCTCTCCTTCATCCTGCCAAATAAGTCTCAATGATGCACCTTGCCCTTGAATGGTGTCTGTTGAAATAAGCTTGGATTGACCCCTGGACTGGCTCCCTATATGGTGTGATGATGATAATGGAGTTGTCAATGCAAGGATATCCCCCATCATCAAGCAGAAAGTGGTCAGCAGGTGGATACACTCCAGACACAAAAATTGGACTGCAGTGCAGAATCCTGGCATCATGTGTTCATCTATAAATCTGCCAGTGTGGTCACAGGTGGCTTGCAGTACAACAGAATAAAAGAGTTTTCTGTTGAAGTAACAGCTGGCATCATTGACTGGATCTTTGATCCTTATATGAGAGCCATCTATTGCTCCCAAAGCCTTCTTGAAAGCACCGGGGTTGGCCAACCTGGCAAACCTCACCCACAGCCTTCCTCTCCTCTGTTGCTGGGAGCTTAATGATGGCCGCAGTGGCGCAAGAGGGACTTCATAACTCCCTGGTGGAGCGAAACACAGTGGTCTGGGGAATGGAGAAAACCCTGCAAGCAACCCGATATGATGTGCCACAAGCCAACCAGAACAATGAATGATTTTACATTTGTAAATTATACATTTAAAAAATAATTATATTTTCATTTTCAGAAAACCAATTATCTGATTCTGAGACTAACAGTTTTAAAATTGCTCATTTGTTCCACTTTTAAATTATAAAATGAGTCCCCCATGATTAAAATGGTTAGTTTGTCTGATTTGTGTCCATACATGCTAATAAGCAGTGATGGAAGAAGTACTCAGATCCTTTACTTCAGTAAAAGTACCAGTACAGCAATGTAAAAGTACTCCATTACAAGTAAAACTCCTGCATGAAAAATCCTACTGAAGTAAAAGTACTAGTTATTATGAGCTTGATGTAGTTTAAGTATTGCAGTAAAAGTAATGGTTTGCTCCCTCTGACTGATATTATATATATGACATCATTAGATTATTAATACTGAAGTATCTGTGTGTAAGACGTCAAAAGACAAAAAGGTTGGAAACCACTGGTGTCATCAAAGCTTGTTATATTATCCATTGTGTCAAATCTGCATCTGAAAAGTAAATAAAGCATATATATATGTCATGGCGGACATTTTATGTTTAAGTTTATGTTTGGATTTTTGTTACTTCATGTTTTATTTTGTAGTGGTTTCCTTGTGTCTCTTGATATTTGTACTTCCTGTCTTTTTCCCGTTCTTATGTTCAACCGTGTCAAATGCAGCACTGAGACCCAGTAATTGTCACGACCCTTCTGTTTTTTTTTTTGTATTTTTCTGCCTTTGGTATGAGTGGGTGTGTTTTTGTTTTGTATGTCCTCGTTCTCTCTCTCTCTCTGGCCACACACCTGCAAGACATCGGAAATCAAGTGTGCTGGTCTACCAACAAGCAAATCACCTGTTTACCTCTTAAACCCTGTGGCTGCATCCAGTCCCCGCCAGATGGTTGCCATGTACGGTTGCTGTGTGTGCCATGCTCCAGCTCAGTCTTAGTCACAGTTATCTCGCCTGTCATTTTGGCTTTTGCCTCCCTGCAAACTTTAGCTTTACTCCTCTTTGTGTCTCCAGGAAATTGCTGACAACTAACCTGCCAGCTCCACTCCACCAAGCCTGCAGCCAGCTCACCACCACTCACCCTCACCTGTTTAATATAAAAGACTTACTTAAGACTTACTTGCTTAATCCTCACCTGCTTCTCCTGTGGCTGCATTTGGGTCCAGCCACTGATTCGTGACAGTAATACTAAAACTGAAAGGTTTGATGTGTCACTGTTCAGATGAATGTCATTTAAAACTTTGACAACCACAGTCTGACTGTTGTGGTGTGGTCTTAATCCAAAGTATTAAATACATTGTTTTGCACCAATAAAGTGTTAAGTTGCCAGGACCTGTAGTTATTTAATACTGAGGCATCCAGATGAGACTTTTTAAAAGAGGTTTAATGAATGGAGAGAGGTGTGCTTTAGTCAGAGCAGAGCCGACCTGCTGCATCAACTCATCCTGCAACCAAGAGCTCTACAAACACCCAGCTCTGCCCCCCCGCCCCCCCGTCAAACTGTAGCTCCTGCTCACTCTCAGTTTGCTTGTTGCCTGATATGAAACTAATCTGAGCTGCGAGCTCAGTCCCCTGTCCACCCCCTCTGCCTGCCCCTCACATGGGTTCACTCATCTAACTGTAATTGTGTCACACACACTGAAACCCCTGTCCTGCCTTTTTATCAGGTTGACTAATGAAAACGCTGCATGTGTGATAAAGTCTGTGTGAACATGTTGGTGCTGTGCCGGAGACGAGGAGGGGGATGGAGGAGGAGCTCCACCTCTGTTCCACATCAGAGGTAATAGGTCCTGGATGGAAAATGGTACTTTGTTGACACTTGGTTGCCATAGCAGCAGGATACACACAGTTATTATTATATCTGCTGCTTGTGTAGAGAAGGGTTTGTTAATACTGCTTCACAGTGTTTCAGCCTGGAAGAGGACAGGGAGATGTCAGTGTGAAACTGAATGAGATCTCAGATGTAGAGGTAACTTAACCCAGCTGAGGAAAGACAGACAGACAAGACAGTGGGCTAGACAAGCATCTGTTGGTTTTGCTGGTCAGAGATAAGATAACATTGGAAGCCGTTGCGGTGCACATGGCATCTGCTGGGAGGAGTGAATCTGAAGGAGAAACAGTGGACTGGTTCATCTGCCAAGACCTCGGTCCTGGTCTTCAGAAACAGCCAGAGGAGAGGGCAGGATGAGCGTCTCCCCTGCTGCTGTCAACATTCACCCGTGCACTTCTGCCAAGTCTGTCTCCGCCATCAGAGCGTCTGCATACAGGGACAGAGCTTCAGGCTGCCTGTGCTGTACAGAGTTTTAACTGCTGTGAGCGTACAAATAAAATCTAAGATAAAGAACCTGACAGCATGTCCTGGTTGTCTGTCTCATATTCATCACATTTCTTTTAGCATACTGACGGAGATCTCCTCGCTTTGACTGATGAGAACTTATATCTAAGTGAATCCTAACATCGGCTTTTAACACTGTTATGGAGAGGTCACAGATCAAAGGCTGTATTATTAATAACTATTAGCAACAACTATTTATATGAAATCAAACTTGAACCAAATGTGTGGATGAGTTCTGACTGTAACCTGTCTCCTTGGTTACAGAGGAGTCCCGAACAGCTGGAGGAGTGATGACAGAGCAGCAGTGATGAACCCACACTAACCTCAAAACATACTGATTTCCATATGATCTTCACGAAGCCAGACACTTTTTGGATCACAGAGCAGGTCTTTACCTGGTGCCTGTTAAACATTACTGCAGCTGCACCCCTTCCTTTGAGGTGTGATGGGTTATGACATACAGCGATCTCCATCATCCCCCAGAATGCAATTATCTTCATGGTCTGTGAAGATGACAGTCTGTGGACATACAGAGGGTTGTTTGTTAGAAATATGTATCAAATAAATATCAGATTCAGTCACTGATGCTGCCTTCGGAGTGGCGTCTGGGTCTGCTCCATCTACTTGAACTCAATCATTCAGCCTTATTCTCCTTGTCGGCCACTGTGTTCCTCTAATGAATGTGGTCTGTCATCACCATCCCTGCACACAAGACAGTCTCAGACTACACTGTTCTGGTCTGTGGTTCCTCTCTATCTTCATGAATCTGTTGAAGACTCATCACTTCAGAGAGACCTCCTCTCCTAACACCTCTAACCCCCTCACATGTCTAACTAGCACTTACTGTGCACTGTGGGTGCACTTCTTTACCTGATCTCCTTGAACTTATTAGATAGTTGTAGTACTTAGTACTTCGGTTTAGCTACTAAGGTTTCCTACTGCACTGAAGCTTTAGTGATGTCCCTCACTTGTAGGTCTCTTTAGATAAAAGCATCTGTTGAATGAGTAAATGTAAATTTAAAAGTTCTGCAACCCCTTTTTCTGCTCTATGATGGTAAAGTGACTGAGTGATCTTATTTCCACCATTGGTCGGTTGAAAGCCACATGACTGGCCCTATAATCTGGAATGTCCCCGACTGACTGACTGACTGACTGACTGACTGACTGATCATATTTCCACCAGACAGAGGAATAACTAAACATAAGACACGCGGAGCAGAGAGAGCAGGAGAGAGGGAGGGAGAGAGAGAAGTCATCTGTAACGAGGCTTCGTACTAACGACTATGACCAACTCTACATATGAAACAGAGGGAGTTAGACATAAAGACCTGCCTCTAATAAAAGTCTGTTACGTTTGGAGCTGAAGTAAAGAAAGACTAAACTATTGTGGCTCCAGACGGAGGCTGTGCTCTGTGTGAGAGACTGAATAAGAAAGAGTCTGTCTCTTCTAACTTTCTCTGCGAGTGATCATGTTACAGTGAATACAGCTGAAATCACAGCTCAGTCTTTTTTTAACTGATGTATTTGGTGATGTTGTCAGATGACATTGTGATTAGAAAATGTGGATTTTAGCAGCAGCTTAGAAATGACTGCTGGTTAACATGTAGTCTCAAAGGACCACGTTTCAGTCACTGTTTCAAACCTGTTCCCTTGTCTGACAACAGAAACAGAAAAACATGTCAATGAGAACATCTTAACTGTGAATTCAGCCGTATGAAAATACTTTATATGTGAGCACAGAGAGGAGGAGAAAAGAGAACACGACTGGTTGTTCGCAGGTTCCAACAGTTTTAAACTACGTCCTCAATCTCACATATTGACCATATGTGGTCCAGAAGTGTACTGTAGGTTTTGACTTGATCTCTGCTTTCTAAGTGGATTTCTGAAGGTTTACTCCAGAGGGACATCAGAGATAATAGATGACATGTCTTCACGAGGCGTAAGTCACACTTCCATCCATCCATTTTCTACCCCTTATCCTCTAGTAGGGTCGCAGGGGGGCTGGAGCCTATCCCAGCATCCTTTCGGGCGAGAGGCGGGGTACGCCCTGGACAGGTCGCCAGTCCATCGCAGGGCAAACAGAGACAAACAACCATTCACTCTCACATTCATACCTATGGTCAATTTTTGGAGTAACCAATTAGCCTAGTCCCCATTTGCATGTCTTTGGACTGTGGGAGGAAGCCGGAGTACCCGGAGAGAACCCACACACGTACGGGGAGAACATGCAAACTCCACACAGAAAGACCCCGCGTCTGAGCCGGGACTCGAACCCGGAATCTTCTTGCTGTGAGGCGACAGCGCTAACCACTGCACCACCGTGCCGCCTCTAAGTCGCACTTGTACAGTCTAAAACTGTGTTTGAAGAGTTATGACTCTGAGAATGAGACATTGTTTCACAGTATCTTAACCTCTTCCATGATTTGTCACTGCTGCAGCTCCACACACACACAAACATTCTGTCAGTCAAACCTGATGTCACACAGTCACACACAGTCGTCAACATGAGAGCCGTGTGCTGAAACACAGGTGGTGGCTGTACTCATTTATCTCAGCTCTCTCTCAAACATTCATTTTCCTTCCCATCTCATGGGAGAGATAATAAGACATGTCCAATTTACATCACACACACACACACACACACACACACACACACACACACAAAATACCAATCAGAGTCGGTTTAGCTCCAGTGACTCTGACATATCACAGTATTATTATTATATAGTATCAGCTCTATGTTTATATTGATTTCTCTTCTCCTCTGGGTGGAAATGCTTCTATTCATATAGATGGAATATTACCAGCCAGCAAAAGGCTCTTTAGGTGAGTAGGTTATTGTTAGGGGGGGCACAAATTTTTTTACAAAGATTAAAAGTCAATGGCTTTAAAATATACAATACAAAGATTAATAATTGACTGTGTTTACAGCCGGAGGTGTAGCCGGACATTGGCTGCAAGGCAGAGCGGTGGCGCCGTATCCAGGTCTACATCCAAGCATTGAAATTGATTTAAGACAAAAGCATGACCCCTAAAGCAGAAAATCAAAGAATTTCACAACTGAAGAAATTGAAATAATAGTGTCCAAGGTGCAGGTCACGGTGGTGGTGATGGTTAAAAAAAAGAAAAGACAGCTGGGTCACAATAACACACATTAGTCATACCTGACGTACAGACTATGGCTCAGGTAAAAAAGAAATGGTTTGAAATTAATTGACGTTGATATGAAAAAAAGAAGGAAACAGGAGTTGTAGCATTTACTTACTGACAAATAACCTAAAGTGCACTACACTGCTACATCGGAGACAGATAGGATGTTCTGAGCTCATCAGTCATCACACCACTTTTACCTTAGCTTCTGAGGAAAAACCTCTGGGGCTGAAAAAGGAAATCAACACTGAAGTCCTTAAAGCTACAGTTCCTTCAATGACCACTAGAGTCTGGCTCCAACAGTGAGTCAATCCCCATAGACATACAGTAGAAATAAACATATTTACAGCCTGGTACAAAAACAACTATCATGGACTGAGGATGCAGACAACCTCTTGAGATTTTGATTTTGATTGTCTTCCCTCACTGATATAATTGAAGTCCAGAAGAAGTTCACCTTGATTTTAACTTTGTAGGTTTACATAATATGGCATGTTGTGAGGTCTTTTGCCCCTTGCTGAACTGGTTTGTCAGAAATTAAAAACTGGCAGACCCCCTATTGCAGGGGGTGCGTTACAACTGTAGCGATAATGACATACTTTAGAATTTGCTCTCGTTGAAATGGGGCACCAGTCCTCTGGGAGGACAACAATGAATTACTTCATTGATAAATTTATCAATCTTATATCGGAAGCCATGACTTCTGGATTCAATGGATCTCCAGTCTCTAGGTCAAAAGAATACAACAGGACAACAACTGGGTGTAAATAAAGGAGTTTATTAACTAAACTACTATCTACAGAGTAAATGCAAGGTGTAATAATCATAAAGATGAAAATAATAATGAAATGAGCAGTGTGATGAGTTGGCAATGGTGGGAGAGGATATGTTATGGCTATACACTATGGCTATACAGCTAATGATGCTACATCTACAAATTAGGTTTGAATATTAAATATTGCTATATTTCGACATCAACCCAGTCATGAGCAGAGTGTTAAGACCGGCCTACTGTGAGTTGCGCTGTAGCTGGAGACCCTCGGCTGGAACCCAGGTGGCTGTGGTTGCCGTGGTAACCCCGGAGACACGGGATCTAGGTGGATTCTCCTGGAGGCCGTGTCCCGTTATCACGATGACAGATTCTGCCGGTGTCTCAGCGGTTCAGCTCTGGTGGAGTTTGCCAGGAGACTTTCTGTCTCGGGAACTCTTGATTTCTGCTCGGCTTCTCTGCAGGCGGTTGTGCAGATGTTATCTGCTGGTGTCTCTTGTAGGTTGATGCGAAATAAACTCTAATGCTCTTCACTTTGGTTGGATAACTTTAGAGGAGACTGGCGTTGACCAGATGACTCTAAAGTTGTCAAAAAGTTTCAAAAAGGAAAACTTGATAATAATTAAAGTTACCAAATTACTCTGAGGCACTTCTGTTGTTTTGGTTCAGTTGGTCTTGACTTGGTTTATAAAAATAAAAGATTGCTAGTGTGGCAAAGAAATAAAGGATGCGAAAAAGTGCAAAAATGGCTAAGAGCCATGAGTTTGTGGCTAGCAGCTTAGAGGTGTATGTCACTACACAACCAAGTTTTCCATTCAATACAGTTCAATTTTATTTGTATAGCACCTGCTGGGTTGAGGTTGTAATCTATTCCTAGTCAGTCTCTAAAGAAAATAGCTCATTCCTACTTTTAGAACAGGCCTGAGCTGATGTTTTATCCTCTTTAAAAAACCTTTTCTACGGGTCAGACTGAGCTTCATTCAGAACATGAGTCCGAGGTGATGGACACTGACCATTCCTCATACACATTCAGAGTCTGTCCTGCTCAGCTGGGCAGGGACTCAGGGGACGCTGCACACTGAGGATGCTCACAGTGAACAGGCTGTATTTGTGTAAGTGAGTGAACCCTCTAATTGATGATAATGGCAGAGCTGCAGGGGCAGCCAAGCTGAAAATGAAGAATCTATTAATCTGAATTGTAATTTGAAAGTTTCAAAGGTACTATTAATTGGATCTTTTTTTTTTTAAAGCAGAGGCTAATAGAAGCATTTTACTGCAGCTCAGATTCAGAGAGAGATGTTAGAAAGACTTCTGGCATCTTAATGGAGTAGGTCTGAACTGTTAAAACCCTGATCAGCAGGGACTCAGCCCACTGATAACATCTGTCCCTCTGGCTCCTCCCCTCAGTATACAGAGAGATGACAGGTTTCTGCTAGGATACAGTTTGGTTGTATTAGAGAGATGTGAACATCCTGAACCTTCTTCTGGGGTCTCATTTGACCAACATGCAGTTCCTTCAGTGAACATAGGTAGAGAGAGTGAATACGCTCCTGCAGCTCTCTCTTTCTAATCACTGGGTAAATAACAATAAAAAAGTAACTTCTTATTATCAGTGAAATCAGTTTATGTCAGAGGCCTCTCCTTCTAGTAGTTGTCCATATCTGACAGAGCCACAGCCACGAGGCAGGTGTACCCCCATTCTAGACTGAACCACAACTGCATCAGCTCCTGATTCTAAAGCTATTTACCCTCCCCCAAAGAGATAGATAGATAGTTTATCTAACATATTAGATAATAGTTAGAAAGCAAAGGGCCTTACTATAAAGTAGGTGAAGAGGCTTTGGATCAAGGGTGTGACAGCAGAGCAGATACATTGTCCTACGAATAAAAAGATTAAAAGGAAAGTGATTAAAATATAAAAAGATTAAATGGAAAAAAAGTTTAATGTAAATGAAAAAGAAAATGAAAAGATAAAGTTCCGTCTATGGGAGAAACATTCTTTGTTAGACAAAGGTGGTTCTCCTGAAAATCCTCTCAGCTACTTCATCCACTCTTCAATCTCATCGTCAGAGCTGCAGATCCTTCTTACATGTCTGGAGCTGAGGGGGTGGATTCAGTACGTCTTAACAACTTTATATATATGATAAACAGTTTACAATTCAAAACATTTCATTGGTTCAAAATCAAAAGCATTTCAAAGCATCACAATTCTTTTTGCTGAACATGCATTGAGTTTATAGGGAAGTGGATGATAAAAATAAGGTCATCACATGTTCTGTACCTGTGCTCTGCACATGGTTACTCTGAGCATGGGGGCCCTGTGAGATGGTTGGAAAGTAGGTACACCTCACCTGTGATAACCAGTAGCTGCTGGCTGCAGGTGTAATGGTGAAAGGGAACCCAGTACAAAGAAAACTTGTGCTTCAGTGTTTGCTAACATTAGATCATATATGACATTTCATATTGATGATGAAATGACAAATGACTCTGGAAATGAATGGGCGCACAATCAGCAAGCTCAATCATATTTCAAGATTCTTCAAAGCACGAAGATGGGAAATATATTGTATTATTAATATTACAGGTGAGAAGGATTTCAACCCCCCCCCCTTTTAAGGAGGTCCAAGTATTCCTGTCTGTTTGAACCATAAATTAAATTTTTCAAAGGCAACATCGAAATTGTTTTGCCACTTTCATGCTCCTTGTATTAGTTTACAGTTTACATACAATTAATGTTCATAACATACTGTAAGTTACTATTAGCCAAAATAAAGTAAGTATAAATAGCAAGACTATATGTCGCCTGGAACAGCAGATATATTCACTGGAAAATGTATAATTTTGATGAAACAATGAAACAAACTCAGAATATTCATTTTATAAGGTAGCTAGATAAGCAAACACAATGAAGCAGACAATCGCAAAGGCACATTTGTCCACCAGAGGACACTGTCTATGAAGGTGTGGCCCTTTTGTAGTTGCCATATACTGTGAAGACCGAGCTGAAATGAGATGGTCTGGCCTACAAAGGATTTTCAATTTGCGCCACCAGCTGTGCCATTAGCTGTTGAACTGAGCTGAAACCCAACATATTTAAAGTTGTAATCCTCAGGCTCTCTGTCAGTGTTTGTTTATTTTCATTACTGGTGCACAATTAATCTTGGGATAAGTTGGGCCACAAAGGATCAACCTGTTGGATCCTTTGTTGCCCAGGAAAAAAAAAGGACGCATTTGAAGGAGCCTTTGAAATGGGAGTCTAGTCACGCAAGTGTGACGCAGTCTGTCTTCAAATGCAGCCTCTGAAAGATGAAGCCCCTGAATTGGGACACAGCCCAGATGTCCTTGGACTTCCCCTCCATTGTTTCATCCACACACATGTTCCCACTTTGCGTTTGAGCCCTGCAGTCACCTGATCTCTCCCCACCTGTTCCTCATTCCCAATCAACTGTTCTCTACTTATACCAACCGTTTGTTTCTGTTTCTGGTCCTGATATGTTCCTCAGGTGAAGTATCCCATGCCTATTCTTCTCTTTAAGCCTGCCAGTTTATCCATCCTGTCATTGCTTCATTAAAAGTTACCTCACTCCATCCACCCATCTGTGTGTCTGCTTTGGCTCCTCTGTTTGTGAAGCTGTTAAGCAGCAAAACTCCAAACCCTTCAACCTTCACTAGCTATTAATATGGTAATTTTGGTTGTAATTTGGTTGTAAATTGATAGCATATTTTATGAGACTGAATGAATTGGCTATCCTTCCCTTTTTAAGGGTGATGCCCTGAGGTAGATTTAATATAAATTAAATCCTATTTTATTATTAATTATTTCCGATTGCCACAAATTGATAAGCTGTTGCACTTACAAAATACCCTGTAAATGAGGCAGAGTCTTAAGCTATCAGGCTTGTCTCCTGTGGAACCAGTTGTCAGTCTGGGCTCATGATGCAAACTTCCTCTCTACATTCAAGACCAGGCTTCAAACTGTCCTCTTTGATAAAGCTTATAGTCAGGGCTGCCTCAGATGAGCCCTGAACCCTTCCTTATTTTTACTGCTATAGGCCAAGAGTGCCAGGGGAACTCCCAGGTATCTCTGACTCTGGAGCTGCAGGATCCAGATCTGACACTAATACTCATTATTATCATAATCTCATCTCTATAAAATTGTAAGGTCTTGACCTTACTCTGTAAAGTGTCTTGAGATAATGTATGTTATGACTTAGCGCTATATAAACACAAGTGAATTTAATATTTTTAACATTAACAAGTGTGGTTGTTTGGCTGCTTGTTTGCATGGGCATGTATCATCATTACTTGGTCAGCTACATGTCCGGCTTTTGTTGTTTTTGTGACCATTTCCTGAGCAACACTTGACAGTGAAACTTTTGCTGTGTGTAACCCTGGATGGACTAAAGGGAACTGGATGCCGTGTTCAAACATGGCACCCAAAGGAGGTGAGATTCATCATGGCAAGGTCCAGTTACTGAAACAGAAATAATGTTTGATTTTTCTGGACAGTTTTCTATCAAATAACACATCATCTCAGTCCATAGAACAATTTAAATATACTGGAGGAGCTAGCAGACCCGGAAGCATTCACTGCTCACCATTACAGCCAGTGCAAAATGGATACCCCCCCAGTAAGAAGCATCCAACCCACACAAACTGAAATAATCCACACACAAGTGATCTTCAGACAACAGAAATCATGGTCAGGGTCCCACAGTCCATCAATAACAAACTTCAGTTAGTGGTTTCACGTGTGCTTTTACATTGAACTACATGAAAAAAAATGGACTCTGTCATAAAAGATCATAAACATCATCAAGCACCTGTCTGATAACCCTGATACACTTACAAAGGACCCAACTTAAACTCCGTAAATCAGATCACTGTCCAGCATGTCCACCATATTGGATCTTGTGCTAACAAATCACCGTGACTCATCATCACCAACCTGGATCATTTCAAACACAAAGAACTCATTGTATTCAAAGTAAAGGAACTCAAAGGCACTAAACACTGACTCAACAACAAATTCACATGAAAAATAAAGTTCTCTCAAGGCGAGACATAACCATGGCGTGAAACAAAACAGATAAAACAATACATGCGCTCACTTGGTTGTGAACAAACTATACACTGAAGAAGAGCTCTACTTTGATTCTAAACCCACACCATGGCTACCACTCAGTGACTTTAACATCCCTTATTAACTTACCATGAACCTCTTCCATCTCTCTTCCTGAATTTCATGCTCATAACAGACCCCATTCCACAAGGAGTCTTATATGCACAACCACCCCTTGCAACTATATCTGTCTGTATGATTACTACTCTCAAGGCAGCATTAGTGACTTGAATTTGATAGTAGACAGGGTAGGTCGATGAGTAGCAGAGTGATGTGCCCTTTTGGGCTGATCGAAGACCAGAAGGGCTACTGCTTTGTGGACCATCTGTGAGGGTTTCATTGTGCATGAAGGGAGGTCCATGAGAAGAGCATTGCGTTGGATACATCATGGTCAGAAAAGGAGAGCTGGTCATCAAACATGACACCCAGATTTCTCGTGACCTTGGTTAGGGTGAGAGATGAAGAGGCAGGTTTGATAATGATATTGTGATGGAGAGGTTTAGTTGAAGCTGGTGTTCCTTCACCCATGTGGATATGTCAGAGAGAGGCTGCGGTGCGGTTGTCTGTTGGGAACCACAGGTATAGTTGGGTGTCATCTGCATAGCAGTGATATGAGAAGCCATGCGAGGCTAATTGAATCTAAGGAGGTGGTGTATATTGAAAAGAAATGAGCCCCAGTACTGATCCTTGTGGTACCCCTTTGGGGAGGGGATGGGATAAGCACCAAGAAAGTGCTTTGCCCAACATGCCCATGTCCGAGTGTGCAGATAGCAGGATGCAGTGGTTCACTGTATGAAAGGCCGCTGATAGATCCAGCAAGATAAGAACTGAGGACTCACCTGCAGCTCTAGTTGCCCTAAGGCTTTAGGCTTGCTGGTGCGCTGCCCTCTGAGAGAGGGCCTATTATGGAGAGTGATGTGCCTTTAACCAGGTGAGACTGGTTGTCTCTGAGAGGTTCAGAGAATTTCTACTGATTTCAGTAAAGAAAGAGGTCAAGACATCAGCTGAGCGGTTTGTGTCTGGAGGGGGTGGTGGAAGATTGAGTAAAGTTTTGAAGGTGGGAAATAATTTCTGTAGACCTGCGGATTTTATCAACGTAAAAAGAAGTTTTGGCAGCACTGTTGCTGAATGATGGCATTATGATGGATGATGATAGCCCTTGAGATCAGTGGGGTCACTGGTTTCATTAGATCGGTATGCAGCTTTTAGATGGTGTCAGTCAACCATGGGTGAGGCAGGTCAGAGTGGGCAGGTGTGGTGGATAGAGGATACAGAGTATACAGACATTAGATCAGTGTAGCAGTGTAGGCATCATTGACCTCTAGTGAGGAGAATGTGCTGATAGAAGTTAGAGTTGTGGTGAGCACTGGAGAAGAAGTGGGTGGGAGACAAGTTGTGGACGGATGGCAGATCTGGGAGGCAAACAGTGAAGCAAATTAGTGGTCAAATGAAACACTGGTCAGAGAGGTGCAGGGGTGCGACTGTCATACAATCCTTAGTACAATTTCAGATGAGAATGAAATCAAGATCTTTAAAACATTTGTGAGATGAGGGCTGCAGACGTGTTTCAAGTCAGGGACAGGAAGTCCACAGAGCTTCTATTGTCTAAGTGGATGTTCATATCATGTAGGATGAGTAATGGACAGCTATGGTCAGAAATAGGAGACGAGTGTGTCTAGCTCACCCCTAGTTGTCCTGGGGGACAGTCGATGACAACCACAGAGACTTTTACCAGAGCTGTCAGCATTACAGTGTGGTACTGTAAGAGGCAACAGTTGGGTTAATGTCCATTTGCTGGACAGACGGGAGGTATTGGAGAATGTGTAGCTAGTAGAGTATCAGCTCTAAACATAGATCCAGATCCTGGTTTCGAGATCTCACGGGGTGAGTCATGCATCTAGCTGGTGGTGGTGACTCATTCACAGCATTTTCACATTACCTTAATGTCTTCTCTGCGTCTTTGACATCTGACATCCTAACAGGTTGTTCCCATGTAGTTGAAATGGTTCTTTATTGATCACTATGATAGCTTATGTTTCCTGCTATGCTTTTATCTATTCTGAGGGACCCTGTCCTCTCTCCTGTCATGTGGACCTAAACTTCATGAAGATGCTTCACCAGGGTTATTTACAAAGTTTGACAGAATCAAATACAAAGTGTTACAGTGCTTGCAACATATTTCAAAAAATAATATATACAGAACATTGACAATTATATGTTCAATTGAACCACAAATTTAAGGTTTTCACTGCTTTTCTATTATGAGATAGACAATGTTCTAATATAGGACTCGCTACAAAAAGAGGGTTTAATTTTTAAGACCTTACATTTATGGATATAAATCTTGGCCAGTAATATGATGAGGTTGGACAGAAAATAAATTGTTTTCTAATTTTCTTCTATAGTTTGTGAAGCCAAACCATACATCCTTTAAGCAGAGTACAAAAGCATCATAGATACAGTCCAACCTTACCCCAGACCTCGAGTGTGTTGTGTGAAGGTTACATCAATGTCCTTCTGGATCCCCATCAGCCACTACCTAACTACTCTACCAACTAAGACATACAAACAACAATAAAATACTAATGACAATAATGACAACAATGACAGGTTACCATGATTTATCTAAACAAAACAATTGATACAGCTCAGAAACAGTAATACCACTAAAAACAGCGTATACAGTGAATGAAGAAAAAATAAATAAGGCAAAAAAAAAAAAAAATCCCCAACAAGTTCCTTACTAACGATCATATAGTCAGATATTTTGTAACTAAACATGTGAATGATTAGATATTTCTTAAAACTCTTTTTAAAAACACTTTTACTTGTAGAATGTGAAATATTTGATGGCACACCATTCTATATTTGCATTCCTCTCTACATAACAGTGTGTTACCTCGCATTAGTTTTTGAGACGGGATGTAAGAAACGACCTCTTGATACCTCGTATTAAAGTCATGGCTGTTATTACAATATATCAATTGATAGTTCAGGACATTTGGGACTTTAGACAATGAAATATTTCTTATAAAACAAAGCAAAGAAATAACCATCTTGTCTCACAATGACAAACCTAAGGTTGTGTGCATTCTGATAATGTTAGCTCTTCTGTTACAGTTGAGGCCATGCAACTCTATTGTGGACTAACTGTACGATGAATGATCACAAAAGAAATCTCTTGAACTTTGTTCACTAGTAGATCCAAAGTCCATGTTTTGTCCCAGTATATGTCCTGAACAAGTTTGTTCCAGTTCCAGACAGAGATAGAATTAAGTAATAGGCTGCACATGTTTCTATTGTTTTTACTTTTACAGGAATCAGGAAACATAACTTTCCTATAGGTGTGTCAACTGGATCAAGTGAAGGTGTTACAACAGAAGATGGAAGAACCCTGACAGAACATGATGACACCTGATGGAATGGCTTCAAAAACCAGAACAAATGACAAAGAAAGTATCAGAAACTGAAAAGCTTACCATTCTTCAGCAACACAATACCAATCCTGCACCAACAGTAAAAAAAGATTTCTTTTTGTATCACACATCCCTGTTGTTCCATATAAAATATCTATTTGGAGAAAAGTTGTGCTGGTCTCTGACCAGGCCAAAAGTGCTTGTTTATGGAAATTCAAAAGAGAGACAGGAATCTGATCAATATTATAGTTACACAGTAAAACAAATGTCAGACCAACCAGATAGAAACACATGAGAAATAAAATTCTCAACACAGGTAGGGTCTTTTAAATAGTGTGTAATCCAATTAACCTTAGAGGGAGAGTTGTTCAGCCTACTAAAATGAAACAGCCCTTGTCATTGTACTCAGTTATAGATGTTGTTGTGTGAGTCTGTGTTCTCAGCATCCTGTACACCACATGATGTAAATGTGGCAGCAACAAACAGGTGAAACTGCAGGAAACCACCTCACAGTGACAGTGATGCTACAGCACATCTGCTCCGCCCATTAGTCTGATTATAATGGCATCTGACCTTCAGTCTCAGCTCAGCTCATTGATATTCTCATCTTCAACTGTGTGGACAGAGGATGCTCCTGGCTGTCTGTGGTCATCACTGTGGATGAATGATCATAAATGAGTTTAATAAAGCGTCTAATCAGCGTGCTCAGGGCAGACTGATGTCTTTCTCTCCATAAGGTGCAGCTCTGTAGGAAGCGTCAGCAGTAACTGTGTTAAAGCCTCACTTCACCCTTGTTGCTGTTTGATCACATCTCTGTCCCTAAGTCTTAATCGCTCTTCATCACTCTGCTGTGTTAATGTTGTTGAACATATGGAGCTGAGTGACTCCTGCCCAGCTTCAACCTGAGGAGAGGTGAAACACCAAACACCTGTGTGGGTTGAGAGGAATGACTCGGAGCTGCAAACAAACAGAAACATGTCACTCACTGAGAGCTTAAAGTGGTGGGAAACCAAACACAGGTGAGTTCATATTTAATGTATATGAGTCTAAATTCAGATATTTATGTTACTACCAGCTCCTGTTTTCACCGATGAAACCAAAATTTATGTAATAAATAATCTGACACCAATGAAACGTATGGAAATTTAAAAAAAAAAAATGTATTCCAAATGTTCAAGTTAATAGATTTTTCAATATATATTTTATAAAGAACAATAAACAACTAAATAAAAGACTAAATAACGTCAATGTTGTCACATTGTAAATGACCCATATCATAAGGGGGAGGGAGCCTTGTTTTGGGACATTGCTATGGAGTAAAGTTTGTCAGCCCTCGGGGCCCCCTAACAGCATGGGCCCCCAAGCAGTTGCCTGGCATTTGTGCTCACAAGCTGCACCTTTGGTGATGCTGCTAGTGTTCAGTATTGAGACTGCGTTCACACGTAGCCTGTTTGGTGCAGGGTTGATTCAGCACCTGAGAGGAAAATCTTCCCACATGGTTTATTTAGTAGCTGTTCTAGAGCTTTTGATTGTATTAAAAGGGACTAATTTAGCAGATCGTGTTTACTAAAGCGTCCTGGAGTTGTAGATGTACAGATCTACACATTTTTCTCTGAGCAATTAAAGGACTTCTGGTCTACGACATTGGGAATAACAGTTTAGAAAACTTATCAGCTGCTTTTTGATCCTTAAGCTGCTCAGAAAAACAGTGTGCAAATGTCATCTGTCAATGAAGATCATATGAGTTGATCAAAAGATCCAGAGCTCCAGGACATAGCTCCTAAATGGACCAGGTAATAGTCAGAGAATAGTCTGAGTCAGACTGTCCTGCAGAGCAGAGGAGGCCTGCTGGAAGAGGAGGAGTCTCTCTGGAGATCATGCAACCACAGGGTTGTAGTAGTACAGTGTACAGTGTCTGTATGAATACTAAGATCAAAAAATGTACATGTTCCTGTTTTGACTGATCATTTCCAACCATCATGACGAGGTCCATGACTCTATTTAAAATGTTCATGTCGCATTCTTTACATTTTTAATACCTTTACAATGTTGAAAAACAGAACAAACTGGGACAGATTGTCTGCTTGTGTCATGTGAGCAGCCAAACAGCCCTGTCAAGGTTAAGACAAGGACCCCACTGAACCAGTCTTCCTCCACTGCGCTCAGGGCCGTCATGTCTTTACACTGGTTACGTCCCTGCTTCTTTTTTCATCACCTTTCATGACGACAGGAAACGGCTGCAAAAGATGAGTCAGCCGAGTGTTGTTCAGGCACAGCCCTGTTAGCACTAACAGACTTTCCTTCTGGAAACTTTCCAGAACTTTCTTCACTGGAAGATCAAACAGTGTTTTGTGGGAAAAGGGTGAGTACTTAAACATGCAAGTCAAAAGCTGCAGACTGACTTGTTGATGATGTGTGATAGGCTGTTGGATTTGACCATATCAAGTACAAATGGCGAAAGCTTCATCGTCATTGACACAAATTTATTTCCTGTTTATCTCCCAGTACGATCTCATATGCACCGCCTGGTATCTGTTTCAGCTGTGCCACAAAGTCTTGGTTGAAATACCAGTTGTCATTGAATGTGCACTTCTCCAGACAGTGAGAATCTGCTCTGAGCTGCAAATTAAATATAAGTGTTTCTGGTTCCACTATACTGATCTGTATCTTGAAGACTTTTGAAATACTGAATGATTCAAGAGATTTTTGTCACATGTGAATCAAGGAGAGCCAGAACCCAATTGCAGATTCAGAAGATGAACAAGGTTTATTTACAAAAACTGAAAATCACCAACAGGGAAAAACTAAAGAAGGACCACTCAAGCAGCTGCTGAGGGAAAAAAAACAAAAGTGAACTGAAGTTGTCCAGGAGGAAAAAATACTCACTAGCACACAAGAAATAAACGCTGGAAATACAGAGCAGGAGGCGAGGCAGGTTCTCATGAACGTTGCAAGGAACAGCAGGCATGCGAATGAATCGTGTGGCACAGGGGAACGTTTGGCAGAGGCTTAAGTAACCAGGCTGATTGCAAGGAATCAGGAACAGGTGAGAGCAATAAGGCTGCTGCTGAGAACTGGCCCCGCCCCTCCGCGCTGCCCTGCAGAGGAGACAGAGGTTAAATGGAGGCTCAATGTAGCAAAGCAAAAATAAATCAAAAACCAAACCATAACAATTTTAATACAAATGAAGGCCTTATTTTTAGATTCATGAATTTAATGCCTTTAAAACTTCTTAAGGACCTCTGCGAACCCTGATCCTTGGTGTATGTTGTTCCCATCCCATTGCTCCCATTACTTTTGGACTGGTAAATCATATTCAGTCTTTTAAATGTGATTACTAAAATGAGTCAAAAGCACACACATTTAAATGTCCTCAGACTGTGGGTGGATGTCCTGTTGTTCTTGTGTTAATCCAGCTCTTAATCTGCTGCTCTCATTCTCTGTCACTGACTCTGTACATTCATCAGTTCACCTGCTTGCACATCCACAGCTGTCACACAATCTGGATCAACTGCTACATTTATTTAACAGCCAGAGTCTGTCCATCATTAGGCCCCATTTACATTCAGGAAGGAAACAAATGTCCCACATACTGTAGAGACTCTCTGTAACCTGAATTTACTGAACTAGACATAAAAGAAAAACCAGAATGGACGTACCACAGATTCAGAATCAATATTATCAAAATGATCATTATTATTATTATCTTCATCAGTAAACATTTATATAATCTACTTACCTGTAATTGTAAATATTACAATATATTTCCCATGTTCCTGCCTTGTAATCTTGCAATATGATTTCAGACTGCATTGCACAGACACTGTAGGTAAATGTAAGTAGCAGTAGCTAACTATAGAGCTAGTTTGATACACTTAACTTCCTTACCTTTAGAGTTTCTGAATTAGACTGTCAATTATCTATGAACGAATGCTAACAAATGTTAGCAAAGTTTCTAACTTTAGATAGATAGATAGATAGATAGATAGATAGATAGATAGATAGATAGATAGATAGATAGATAGATAGATAGATAGATAGATAGATAGATAGATAATTAAACAGTTAATAATAAATAAACAATAATAATTAAATGAGTCCACGTCCTTTGGCTGAGGTGTTGTATTGCCTGATGGCAGTGGGAACAAAGGATCTCCTGAACCTCTCTGTTCTGCAGTGAAATGAGACGTTTGCTGCAGCTGTAGCTGCTTCTCTGTCCTGCCAGAATGTTGTGGAGAGGATGGTTGGTATTGTCTAAGATGGCCTCCATCTTACATTGCATGCATCTCTCCACAACAGTCCTGAGTGAGTCCAGACTCCTGCCAAGCACAGACCCAGCTTTTTTGCCCAGCTTGCCCATTATCTTCTCCCAACACTGGCCACCACTGACTGATAAAACATGTGCAGCATTTCACTGCAGACGTCAAAGGACTTGAGCTTCCTGAGGAAAAACAGCCAGCTCCACCCCTTCAGGTAGATGATATCTGTGTTCAGGGACCAGTCCAGTTTACTGCCAGGTGCACACCTAGGTATGTATAAGTGTGCACCACCTCAATGTCCTTCCCTCGAATGTTGACTGGCTGAAGGGTGGGCCCAGACCTCTGAAAGTCCGTGACCATCTCCTTGGTCTTGGAGGTGTTCAGAAGGAGGCAGTTCTCGTCGCTCCATTCACTGAAGGCCATAGTCAGATCCCTGTACTCCTCTTCCTGCCCAGGGATAAAAGTATTTATCCATCCATCCATCTAAAAGTCATTACCAATCTTACCTGTGGTGTTTTGTGCTGCAACTGGGTCCCTACCAACACCTGTTTCAGCAAGTCTGATGAATTACAGTTACAGTGAAGTAAACAGATGACACAGTTTCCACTGGTTCTGTCCATGTGCAACATCACGGCTGACACCAGCTTCACTCTGTTTGGTTCTGACTAAAGGTTCTTCTAATAGCTGCTTCCTGAAGATCTCAAAGACCTGCTGAGTTTGTTTTCTTAACATCATAAATGTATTATATATCTTATGAATCAACACTTAAAATAAAACACAGGACAAGTGTTAAATATGGGCCTTCAAATTATTTCTCCTTGTGTTTCGTGTGTGTGTTCAGTTACAGCCCTGAGGATTCTGACACTAGCTGCAGCAGTCTGGAACAGTAAGTGTTGTAAAGTGCCTTAATCTGTGTGTGTGTCACAGCCACAGCTGCCACTCAGACTGCTTACCATGTTGTTGGTGGTCACAGGGTCACAGGCTGAGCTCAGATCAGTGCTGCTGTTTTACCTGAACCAGTTTACAGGCTCTCAGGTTGATCTGGTGCAGCTCACTCAGGCAGAGCTACTGTGAACTAATGAAGCCACCTCAGACAGGCAGGACAGAGGAGTACGATGATCTCTCCGCTGATCTGTGTTCATCATTTCTTCATGAGTGTTGTTTCACAGCTGGATGTGAGAAACAGAGGCTGTGAGGTAAAGACCAGGACAGCTGACTGGTTGATGAGTGTCTCCACTGCAGGATGTTATATCAGAGAACATTCAATGTCATTTAATAATTAACAATATTTAAATATTCACATTGAAATATCCATTTTTAATCACACTGTCCATGTGAGTGAGAGGTTTTAATGTACAGAAATATATTCATGTAAAAATCAGATCATTTATGATGACACAGTGAGAGAAAAGAAAACAGGAAGTAAAATCAGGCTGAACTCATAGCTCTGAAACATGAGGGAATTTAAGCAGCAACGCTTGAGTGGACGGCTACGGCGTGATGCGATGACGTACACTCTATGTTCAGCTAAACTGTCTACAACAGGAGAAGGACTAGTTTGCTGTACCCTGTGATACGTTAAAGAGTTAGCAGGTAATTATACACTTGTCATATTTGACACAGACATTCCATTTTTTATTCAATTATATTGTTAGTATTTGTATAGATTATGAGTATATTTGTTAAAGATACCTATATAATCATAATTTGACAGTTTTTTCCAGTTTAGCCATCCTCCCTCTCCAGCCCACAACCTCACTATCCTGTGTATTGATAAAATCATTATTCTGTCCGGAACAGACGGATCTATAACTTTGTAATGTGTAACTTCATTTGTCTTTTAAAAAGTGACAAAATCGCCTATTGATTGTAGCTAACACATAGGCTATTCTCAGGTATGGAGGAAGTACTTCAATAATTTACTCAGGTAAAAGTAACAATACCTCAGTTTAGAAACAATGTACGTCTGTTATAAGTGGAAGTCCTGCAGTCAATACTTTACTTCAGTACACTTTTAGAAAGGATGTGTCAAAACATGACAAGAAAAGTACTGTTGCACATGTAACACATTTTGTGTGAATTTCAACGTAAGATGTGTAAAAAAAATAAAAAATACAAAAAAGGCGTAACACACTTCAAGTGTTGGACAAGAGGTTGCACTTTCTTCACGTCATGCTTCACGTTAATGTAGATATATTATCCGCCCGTCACGAGAGTGACCATCTTTTTAAAATAAAGGTCTCTGATTTCACAATATAATGGAACTGAAATATGTTTAAAAAACTACTACTTGATTACTACTACTTGAAATTTTAAACTGTAGACAGTGCATTTGTGTGTCTTACATTCTTTTATTTATTGTCTACTCATTTACTGCATTTACAGGCCAACCACAAACACGAAGGAGGCGCTGGCACTTTCTTTGGTGCAGACCTTTCCATGCCTCAATGAAGGACCTGATAGTGACTGTGTGTTGACTTTTTTTTCTTGCTCACACAGACATGAATGCTGACATACATTTTTCTAAAGATGTTAAATCATTTGATAAAAAGAAATAGTGTCCTATAAGATTGAAGAGATCATTGTTCTCACGGCCATATATGGCAACACAGATCACCATTTGTCCAGAACATTATAAAGCTTAAAAGTTAATATTTATTGAAAACACAGTTGCAATCATTTCCAAAATTCAGAACAGGTTTTTACATAACGAAATGATCGGTTTCAATCCACATTTGTATGATGAAAGTTCTGTCTTATTTTTCTCCCAGGAAATATGGTACACCAAAAGCCGCAGGGGTTTCAAAGCTGGAAAAACCATAAGCTATCCAGCAACAGGCTTCCTTGAAGAGAGACTGAGGAACGTTAGGAAGAGGATGAATCGTGGCTCGCAGCGGCAACAAGTGCCAGAATACAGCCAGCCACAAATGCCACCCACACCATATTGATACCCAGAATATTGTTTACCTACAGAAGCTAAAGGAGAACTAGCATTCAGAATGCTGCCTGCTGTGGTGCCACAGAGTGTGTACATGTTCACAATTTGGAACATGGAGCTGAAGACTTCTCATCACATTGTGAAGCTGTCAAGGTAAATTTCTCATGTAAATAGGTTCTGAATATAGCACAGGTAGTTATCCTGGCCCTTGTGTTGTGTTTACTGCCACAAAAATGAACAATGACTGACTACTCTCCTCCTCAGTTAATGGAGGCCACAAAGAAGAAAATCCTTGGGACAGTGTTCCTCGTTGGCAAAGAGGTCTGCCGGAAAGTTTATGAACTCCACAATGCTGCAGAATTAATTGATACAATCTCAAGTAACTTCTGCAGTAGAGTTGGATAGATTTCTCAAATATAATGTAGACTTCAATGAGTTTATTGATTCAGTTCGTCACGCAGACATCAAAGAGTTTGATAAATTCTATATTATTTTCCAGTTAGATTCTGAGCTCGCAGATGCACAGACTGAAGTGATATGTCTGGTAAGGCTGTGACATATGAATGTTTTGACAGAAATTTGGTGAAAAATCTAAGTGAAGTGGCTTTTTGTGTGTGTGTGTGTGTGTGTGTGTTTACTCCAGCCTGCTCCCCTGCTAAACTCCCAGCGAGAGGTTAGGTGACAGTGGAGACATTGAAAGCACTGACCTGAACCAGGGCTCCAGACATACTCAAAGAACATGAGGAATCTGGCTCCATATGCACAAACACCAGGATGCTACTTGTACAGGGAGCTGTCAGCAATCTTGTGGAGAGACAAGGATCATAAGTTGTTACTATATCACATGTTGAGATACATAAGTATTGACTGTGGAGTTAAATCGGTTCTCTGTATCACACATGAAATGAGTATTATATAGTCAATTAATGTATGAGGTGGGAGAGGAGACTTTTGATATGAGTGACTCGTTTATAATTGGTCAACAGAAATGGTTTGGTAATAGTTGCTGTCTATTATTTTCAGTTACCCATCCGGTGATGACAAGGTGCGTCTAGCACAAATGGGAGAAAAACATCCCCAAGCCAATGACGGTTGCTTCGTTGGCGATGTCTGAGGAGCTTGCAACTCCTTCATCCACTGGGAACAGTGATGGTGTGTTGGGACATATTCAGGAAGATGTGGTTAACATGTACTCATAGCTTTTATGCAATGAATAACTTCTTAAGCCAGTTTAATTTTTCAAGATGATTTGGCCTTAGACCTTTCTATTTTGATAGAGACTGAATTTAATTTATGTAATTTAATATTTCCATGTAGACATGCTGTGCTTTAAAGCACTGCAGGTGCTAACGCACCTTCTACCAGAAACTGCATCAGGACGAGGGTATCACAACTGAACTAGGACTTGAACCCAAACGCACGACTCCGAGACAAAGTACAAATTAACAATATTTTAATAACAAAGTAACAAGGAAAAATCACTCTTACAGAGGAATATATATTCAAAGTACCCAAATAAAAATCACTCAGAGAGGAAAAACTGTAGAACAAAAAAAACACTCTTTCGAGGAAAACCATCAAAGATTCAGGACAAAGACAAAGACTAAGTATCAAAATAATGTAAAGCAAGACCATGGCAAAAAACATAACACAGAATTCAAAAGCTGACTTGGGATAACATGGCTGGCGTGGGTCTCTGACGACATGACAAACTGGCCCAGGACAAAGGGAAACGCAGATTATATACACACACAAGGTGATGGGAAACAGGTGGAAACATTCAGGGCGGGGCAGACAATCAGACCAGTGGGAAACACACAAGGGAAAGGAGGAAGTTACCTGAAACGAGAGGAGAGTTAGGTTTCAAAATAAAACAAGAAGTCACGAGACAGACAAAACTAAACATAACTTAACATTTCTTCTTGGACATGACAGAGGGGCAGGGTGGAGTCGCTGCAGTGTGAAACCAGCCATTTCCTACCTCATGGACTTTGTACCAGTAAATCATTTGTGTATTTTGGTTGGTTTTTGGTTGCATTATTTTAGTGAGCCTCCTGATTGTCTGTTATGGTCTTCTCATGGTGCTGGTTTCCTAATGTAGTATTTCAAACATTCTGTGTTACAGCCTGGACAGAGCATCTCATCTTTGCTTGAGAATCCTGATTCATCAGTAAAGGTCCACCAACCTTACATCGTATGCCTTGGATACCCAAGTGGAGCTGCCCGGCAGTATTTGATCGTTGCAAGAAGTGACAAGATTGCTGTTTCGCTTGGAGATGGAGGGCTAACTAGGACACAAGAGGTGAACGTCTGTTTGCTGAAATAGTTCACATCCTTCCAGAATGTGAAAAGGAAGAGGTGTTGATGTTTGTCCAGATTTTGTCAGTTGAATGTTTTGACTATCATTACTATGCTTATGAAAAAAAAAAGAATTTGAAATGGTTAATATAAATGACCTTGCAGATGTTAGACCATTAAACTTGTCGTCACATTTCCAGGGAGACAGAGTTTATTTAAATAGGTTTACAATTGTGTATGTCATTCTGGACTGCCAAAACTGTTATATAGGATTATATTATACCAAGAAATGCTTGACCTTGTGAATCTGTCAGAAATGTTATGCAGAATGGAGATGTTATGGTAACGACTATATGCATGTGAGCAATTTTAGAATGATTTAATATTAATGGCCAATTAATTAAATCTTTTATGTCTATGATAATAATTGTTAAGATAGATTGTACAATAAATGTTTTTCTACAGTTGGGTGTCTGCATATTCAGATTCAAATCCTTAGGACCGGAATTAACACACAGACACATTATTAAAAAAAAATAAAACCACACTTATTGTGTTATATTTGAAACAATCACTGTGTTTGAAAACCCAACACAAATCTTAAAACTCTCACCTCAGTTGATGTGTTAGAAGTAACACAAAATGTGTTGTCCTTATATAGACACATTAGTGTGTTGGGAAATTGACACAACTCTGTTTTAAGAGTGTACAAGCTGTGTACAACAAGTGGTGTCAGAGCCTTACAGGTACAAGAAGGCAAATTATTGCAGATGCCTTGAATAGCTCCCTGGGTCTTCAATTTAAAGTGTCACAGATGTCTGTGAGGGAGGGGTTTGCCCCAAGAAAAATACGAGAGAAAAATTACTAAAGAGATCTGTAGTGATACATCAATGGAAGTCACAGAATTAGATCAGTTGATTGAGGAAATAACAGAAAAGGAGAAGGCAGCAAAACAAATAAGAGGATGTAATGACAACAAGGGGAAGGTTGATGGAGAGGGTGGGCCAGACCAAACAGAGGCTGAGTGAGGATGGAGAGGTGCACAGCAAAAAGCGCAGGAGAAGTGGCTGTGACACGATTTCATTTTTGAGGGAGAGAAGCTAAGCTGAGAGAGAGAGTTACAATTAAAAAAGCCAGAGATGGAGGAGCAAGCAAGAAGAGCACAACAATCACAGCAGCAGATGATGGATATGATGCAAATGATGCAGCAACAGCAACAGCAAGGGCAAGCATTGCTTGCTCTAAATCAAAAACTTGTTAAGGAATCTTGAGATGAGATACTTCATTTTTAAATTTTTCATAGCAAATATTTATTGATATAATTAAAAAATATTATATATTTATCCAATATAATACATACATGAATTGTTTCCTTTTTATTTATATGAAATCTTTACACTGTCCTGCAACTATATTATTATTTCATTAACTCTCTTACAATTATGCTGTTGACTGCATTTCTAAACAAGGTTGATACAATATACAGTTCACCTACACCACTCAACCCAATTTAAAATTTTTCTTAAAGATCCTGTAAAGGGGAAGAAACATGCATTCTGAGTTTGTCACACCACAGAAAAATGGGTTATTAAACTTCCAGCCAAATTTGAATAAATACAATAATTGCCAAACACATAAAATGAGGTTTCAAACTCGTGAAAAAATAACTAGTATTCTCAGCTCTGAAGGTGCTGAAACCACGCCCAACGTTGGGAACAGATCATCATTCCTCAACTGTCAAATACCACCGTTAATCTGGAAGGAAACATGACTGATTGTTCTAACAGCTGTATTGGTAGGGTACTGCCATATATGTTTGAGCCACCAGAGCCAGAGGAGAGCCAGCAACCTTGTTCTTCTCACTCTTCAACAAAAGGGTAAGTTTTTTCCTCACATTATATATTACAGACTAGCGTAACTCTTAGCCAAATATAACTAGGCTATCAATAAATTACATGGAAAAAATATACATGTTCATTTAACCCATATATATATATATATATATATATATATATATATATATATATATATAGTGAAATTCCAATGTGCTCTGAATTGTCCGATCAATTGCAATCGTATGTCCCCGGGTTTATCAATTCCTCTTATCAATCCCTCAAGCCTGGAGCCTCCTGTCTCATGCCCACTTGCCTTTTGCCCTCTTGCCTGGTGCCATGAGGCCACACCGCTTCTGAGTTTCAAAATAAAAGCTCGCGTCTAGTCCACTATGTCTTGTTGACCACAAATATTTAATTATCACAGGGTGCAAAGATCAAATATCATTTTAAAATGTCAGTACAAAGTATGCATATGAAGTGGGAGGTTTGGATCCAAGATGAAACCATCATATAATAAAGAACCATTAACCTGCATGTAATAACATAAGATTTGTCAACAACTCATAACTGTCAAAATGTGATTCCTGCGATGGGATGTTCAGATTTCCTCTTCTGTGCTAACCTTTAAAAACAGACAGATTTTCTTAATTTACATGTTAGAGATTAGGAATAATAGCACTTTATCCATGTGCATCATTTAGTTAGTTACTATCTGCAAGCTTACTTAGTAGCAGTGGTTACAAACAAACAAACAAATGATAATGGCATAGCACAAAGCTGATAGAAGGAACTAACCTTCATGTTGAAGATCATTTTTTACATGCAGCTCCATGTGCTGCAAAACCTTTGCCTTACACCGGGGCTTCTATATGGAAGTGGGGCAAATGGGGCAATGGTAGTGTGAACAGCACACCATGCAACTTTTTACCCTCGGTATGCTGTTGTTTTTAAAAACGCTGATTTGTACCTTAACGAAAATCATACAAACCATCCATCAAAGTCTGCAACCATAAATTGCTTCTGGTAACGTTAGCTAATATTCGCTAACAAACGTCAACATTAAACGCTGATGCAGTTTCAAATCATAAAGTCATCGCATGTTTCCTCAAATAAACAATATACATTAACCCAGTGACACAACAATAACATCTAGAAATCTATTATATACATGGCTAAAAAATCATTATGTTAACAGTTTAAACATTTTTAAGTGGATTACAACAAACATTCTCACAAACATACCCGTGACTCCATCTTGAAAATAATTCTAATAAGGGAATTCATATTTCTGACCCTGTGAACTTACTGTTGTAGACGCCCAGGCATGAGGCTGCAGTCTTACCCAACTCAAGCCTGGCTCCGCAAATTACAAAGGACCCCGCCTCCCACACGTGTCAAAGTGAGGGTCAATGTTTACAACTTTAATGAGAGGATGAAGCAGAACTATCCTTCTGGTCACGAGAAGAGGAAAAACATCATTAGAGTGAATTATTTATTATTATCTAGTCTCTCATTCAAGTTCAGTTACAACTCTGGACTAATGCAAGATGGTCTGACATTTGATTACATATTGAATATAAAATGTTGATTGGTGGAGCATACTGGCCAATATGGATGCAGATCTCTCAATAAATAATAACCCTTGTACATATTATAAATAGTATTTTATATATGTACATTCCTAAAAAAGAAATCCATGGAGCCTGATTGAATGGGACTGATGTAGCTGATAAAATTAATAATAAAGCTCCAGCCCCATGCATAGGCTTGTTTACAATATATAGCCAAAGCTGAGCCAGATGTGACTGTGTTAAAGGGGACATATTATGCTGCTTTTCAACAAGTTTGAATAAGTCTCAGAGGTCCCCAAAACATGTCTTTGAAGCTTCTTCCTAAAAAATCCACTCCGATCCTATATTTCAGCATGCCTGTAAACCCCTCTTTTTGAGCCCTGTTCAGAACAGGCTGTTTCTGTGTCTGTAGCTTTAAATGCAATGAGCTGTGCCTGACCACGCCCCTCTTCGGAAGGGGATGCCGTTCGGGCTTCTGGCACCGTGCTCTAATGTTTACGGTGATCGTGACCTGCGACCTGACGTCGGTAGCGATTTGGTTCAACCACACGACTTTTATCCAGAATCTGAGCCAGAGGGAGAGGCTGCTGAAGAAGTTCAAACTCTACAACTGCAGCAGGACGTTTCTGATTGGTTGGTAACCAATTTTGTGTATGTATGCAACATGTACCGCGCTGACTACGGTACTTTACGGTTGAGAGGAATACACCAGTACGTCTTGTTTTACTTCAGTGCACATAATTTTACAATGGTAATAACACACCACAAATGGAGTAACACACCCTCAAATAAATTAGTTTGGCTGCTCTTTGATTTGTAAAGTTATTCTATCAGCAGATAGTGTGCATATAATATATGAATTCCCGAAAGTCATTTCTTTAGTAACAATCAAGCATTTATTTACATCAAATGAGGGACTTTTAATCAGTGAAAAAACTGTAGGATTCACTGGATCCATGCATACTGGTGCTGATCCAAGCTTTATCTTCAGAATGTAGCGAATCCCGCATTGTACTGGTCCTCGTTGAGAAAGCAGTCCGATGTGAAATGGTTAGCCCGCTACAACTCCTAAAGTGTCCATCAAAAATAAAATAAAACAAATCCACTGGTTCGTCAGATCCTCGGACGTAGGGGGTAAAAAGACTTCTGTGTTGGTTTGTACAGTCAACAACCGAGCAACTATTGTGCATCGCTCGTACCTTCGACATAGTTTTACCGGAGCCGGTGATGCGAGGGAATAAACGATAGCGGCTGCAAGGCGGACTCGGGGCGGAACACACACCTGGCTCGGGGAGTGTCACCCACCTGGGGGGAGGTGTTATTTCCCTTCATGACGACATCAAGGGAAAATCTCCAATTGGCCTGTGTGAGCAAACATTTTCTGAAAGGTGGAGCAAGCAAAAGATGGAGAAGATGGACTTTTCTCATGTTTGGGGGGTTTGTAGACAGGCCGGGGACACATACTACTGATAGAAAACCATGGAAAAGTGCATTTTGCATAATATGTCCCCTTTACTGCTTTTACTCACAGAAAACAGACCAGGAATCAAGAATCAGACCGATAGGCAGAACCAATAATAGCATTGGTATCAATAAAATGTAATCGATTCCCATCCATAGTGTGTGTAGTAAAATGATAAATGAACCATGTTCCTATCGTGTTTTTAAGTTTGGTTCTATATTACCAAATATATAAGTGCAATAAGCCCTGCCATTATTTCTACTTCTTTCCATCCCAGCTTATGCAATCATATTAGTTGGTTAATGATTAAATTATTACATTCTGGAGCTGTCTTACAAATGGATTTCTCAATCTTTACAATCAAACCTCACTTAAATCACATACCAGAGGTCTGCAACCTTTTTTACTCTGAGAGCGACAAAGTAAAAGGGGACATTGACAAATGCACAACACTGCACTGTTTTCCATCTCATCCGGGCGACTTCTTTTATCTCTTAAACCTACTTCCTGGATTTTATGACACTTTGTCATTCAACGAAGAAGTGATTTCAAATTTATAATATGTAACATTTATAACTATATTTTAAGTATATGAATTACTGTTAGTTAACATAGATCATTCAGTTCACTTTATTTTCCAACGTGTCAGCAAACATGGGCTAAAAAAAGTTGAAGCCCACAGCTTAATTCACTGTAGCCATGGCAACATGTGTTCATTTGGAGCAGATTTACTGAGTGAAGTTGTGTTGCTTAAAGTTTGTACTAGGCATCCATGGTTTGTACAGACTGTATTCTCTGAGCCTTTGGGTGAGCTGCTCTAGAACAGGAGGTGAGCTGCTGGGAGCTTGCAGGCTACATATTGGAGACCGCTGTCACATACATTAGACACATATTCATAAATGTATGACACAATGGCACAAGCAATCACTTGATTGTTATTAATTCTGCAAAATGTAGATTTGTATGTAGTGAATGGTTGTGGAAGTTTATTAGAAATAATAAGAAAATGGCTGTCCATGTCCATGTCTATCCATACAGCCAAAACGATTTGTCTGAGGCCCACCGCAGGTTGATGAAACACTCATCTTGTGGAATTCCATTCTGTAAGACATGACCAAAATGGAGAGTATGATTTAGCATAATGCACCTAGCAAACAAATACAATCAAAATTTCAGATGTTTAATCTACAAAGACACCTAAAGTACAGCTCCATGGTGTCAGAATTTATTGCACTTATACCTAAATAAGTATAAAATCATCACATGACGTTGTTGTTTTTTCATTACAGGCGTGCTTTTTCACTGAAGTATGGCAAAGGTGTTAATCAGTTTTGGAGTAATATGTTTCCCTGGTGTTAAATCTGTAATCTTTGAAAAAGAAAACAAAACAAGAGCAAAGAATAGAGAGATTAGATAAGAGAGATGAACACTACAAGCCCTTCGGCATTTTTCTCAACAGGAAATCTGCATCTATGGAGTGTTTGTTTTTGTGACAATTAACTTCACTACTCACTTTGTGAAATACACAAAGGAAGAGCTTTAGAATAATGTATACATAACCCAAGCAACAAATACCAAATACTAAATAATATTAAGGACAAAATAATCAAAACACTCAAACACACGTGGCAAGCACACACACAATGAGAGACACAGCACACAGAGGGGAAGGACACCACCGCCCGAGTCACCAGCACCACCACCGGCCTGCAGCAACTGAAGAAAGAAAACAACAAATTACTACAAAATAAATCACAAAATGAACATACAAAATGAATAAAATGGGCAGGTACCTACTAAACTAAAACTGCCCAAGGTGAAACAAACAATGTAAAAACAAACAAACACTGGTGCCAGTCCAGTTCACCACCCAATGGCGGTGTAAGGCAGCAGCCAGCCACCCTCAGCGAGCACCGCAGCAAAAGCAGGAGGGAGAGCGTGGAGCGGTCGACCAACCAAGGCCGAGCCAGGAACTGAGCGAGGATGGAGAGGCCAGCAGCAGCGCAGACAACAGCAGCAAACACCGAGCAGAGGAGCAAGACGAAAACAGGAGACAAAGCAAGCAGGAGACGAAACAGCAGCGGCTCACATCAGCTGGTGGTGACGTCACACCACCGGTGGACTCCGTCAGCTGATGAGACTTCCTAATTTAAAAAAAACTAAAGTAGCATCGCTAGGCTAAAATTGAATAAATTTCAGGAAGCAGTGATAGGAAATGCCTACCTTTTGAAAGTTCACACAGGCATATGGGGAGTGAGGGAGAGATGAGACCCGCACGGCTACCGGCATTTACCTGTAACCACACCAGCGTTTAGCCAGCGGAGACAATAACAATGGCAGAGAGAGAAGGACACTTACCAATACAGAAAACGCCAACTACAACAGAAGCACAGCCCACCGTCGCCGCTATGAGAGTGCAAACAATCGTCCGGTCCGGAAATGACGCAATGGGGGGGAAGCGCATGACAAAGAGGAGGTGACAGGCTGCAACTTTTATACCAAGCTGGACCAATTATCAGCTACCAGCTGGCAATCAAGAGCAGCGCCCTCTATGCTGCTACATGCTAAAAAATTTTAAAAGAAAGATTGTTCACGAGTCCCTAATCTCAAGCCGCTGTGCATGTGACTTAAGTGTGACTGAGTACAAGTTGCAAACTCAGCTCACCATCTCTCATACCCGGTCAGGAATGGCTGAGGCAGCAGTAAATGCGAGGCATTCAATAATTAATTACAATGGGTAGATTAGTGTCTGACAAAATTAACAATGAATAGCTTATAATGTATTAGCAACATGTTAACTGGCTTGTAAGGTTAACATAGCTAGCTAATGTCACATCTACACGTGGCTAGCTAAAGTTAAACTGTCTGAATACATGGCAAGTGTAAATAGACCCTGGTTAAAGTAAAAACACAACACACCAACGATTATGATATACTTACCTACTGAATTCAGGTAGCCCTGGTACAACATATTACGAGGTGCACCTGGACAGTTTTCCAGAGTGAAAGAGACCAACCTGTGCCTAACCTAAAATGGTGGCATGAGTATGAGCATGTGCCACAAGGAGAGTCTGTGCAAATTTAGATGTTACACATATTTTTTGAGCTACATTTAATATATGTTGGAATGAATTGAATTATATATGTGGAATTAAATTACACACCAATATCTAGTAAAACAAGCTTGATTAAAATATGTAACATTTAAAAAGGGCCAGAATCAGTTTTTTCAGTGTTCCCTTTGTTTAAGTCCCTCAAGCAGGTCGTTCTGGTGTGATTGCCATTTATGCAGCACCGGAGGCAGAAGGTAGTTATGCACATGATTTCGATGTGTCATGCTCCTGAAAGTACTGCATTGCACTGAGCACCTGTAACATTAAAACAGAAAGTACATTTGTCACACTGCTCATAGTACGTACTTCATAGTATGAACTACTTCTTCATCATCTACCTCCTTCCCCTCGGCAATATCTTCCGCAAATTTAACATTGACTTCCACTGTTACGCTGATGACACCCAGCTCTACCTCTCCGCTAAACCCTCATCCACTCTCCCGCCCACCTCCCTAACTGATTGCATCACTGAAATAAAAACCTGGTTCACTCTAAACTTCCTTAAATTAAACAGTAACAAAACCGAGGTTCTCCTCATTGGCACCAAATCTACTTTATCCAAAACCAACAGTTTTTCTCTCACTATTGATAACTCCTCCGTTTCACCCTCCCCCCAGTTTAAGAGTCTGGGTGTCATCCTTGACAGCACACTATCCTTTCAATCCCACATCAGTAACATTACCCGGTCTGCCTACTTCCACCTACGAAACATTAATCGCCTCCGCCCCTCCCTTACCCCCCACACTGCCGCCATCCTTGTCCACAGCCTCGTCACTTCCCGTCTGGATTACTGTAACTCTCTCCTCTTTGGCCTCCCTCTTAAATCCCTCCATAAACTTCAATTGGTCCAGAACACAGCTGCCCGTATCATTACTCGTACCCCCTCCATCCACCACATCACTCCTGTCCTCCAACAGCTCCACTGGCTACCGGTTCAGTTCCGTATTCATTTCAAAGTCCTTCTATTAACATTTAAGGCCATCCACAACCTCGCCCCCCCATATCTGTCCGACCTCCTTCATGTTCCCACTCCCTCCCGCTCCCTCAGTTCATCTTCCTCCACACACCTGTCTGTCCCCTCCGCCCGTCTCACCACCATGGGGAGTAGAGCATTCAGCTGCTCTGCTCCCCGTCTCTGGAACCTACTACCACCCCAACTCAGAAATATCGATTCATTCCCCCATTTCAAATCACAACTCAAAACACATCTGTTTAAAACTGCCTTTTCCATCTGATGCCAATTGCTCTGTCACTTTTGTTTTTATTTTTATATTTAATTTTTATTGTTGTTAATTAATTAATTAATTCTTAATGTGTTTTAATCTCAATTTGTGTAACTGTGTACGGTGTCCTTGAGTGCCAAGAAAGGCGCCTTTAAATAAAATGTATTATTATTATTATTATTACATCCCACTGTAACTATGTTGGATGCACTGGCCATAGAAACGAGTCATCAGGATCTGCATGGTTAGAGCTGATGTCACATTCCAGAAAAAAGAAAAACTATGCCACTAAAACTTACGCTTTAGTGGCATAGATGAACTCAGCGACGAAGCTGGGATGTGGCTTTGCCCACAGCAAACCATCCCCTCCACAACATTCTGGCAGGACAGAGAAGTCGCTAGAGCTGCAGCAAACGTCTCATCTCACTGCAGAATAGAGAGGTTCAGGAGATCTATCTGTTCATCCATCCATCCATCCTCCTTGTGGCTACCTTAGCTTGAGAATCTGTGAAATATGTAAATACAGATACTAATACTAATAGGAGTTCTTTATGTCCCTCTGCCCAATAAATTCAAGATCAGACATTTAAAATGACAAATTAAACCTCAATATGCCGTTGCCCAGTGTGGTTAGAGACAGTTGTGTGGCCACAGTCCTTTTCCCCACAAAACGATCTGTCTGACATCCTGCTTGTCTTGTGATTTTCTCCATGTCACACTGGCACCCCGTCTCTTCTAGTTGGAAGGGACAGCTTTGTGAAAAAAGAGCAGTCAAAATTATTAAGGAGTCAAACTTACCAAAGCATATAGGATTTGTACCCCCTGATCAACAACACCCTGTTAAAAGAAGAAAACATGGACCACTAGCTTTCCAATTAATCCTAATCCACTACCTTTTTCCATTAGCTTTGAAATGACTGATTCATGCATAATGTTTGATGAATGCTGCAAGCTGAATCCAACTGTCTGTCTCTGGCATTTGGTGCGCACCAGGCTTCAGTATCTAGGCCAAGGGACTTCAGGGAGTTCATTTTAACTAAAGCATACAGGCTAGGTATGAAATCACTACACATACTGTACATATACTTATTTTACTAAAGGCTAATATGGCTGGTTGTTTATGTAATTTTAACATCACATGCCAAAGCCCCAAATTCTCCAGCTTGTGGCGGGTAGCAGGTGCCAACTTACATAGCGGTAGGGTGAGGTGTCCCTCAGTTAATGTTTGCCATTATGTACTAACATAAAATTTTGTTGTTTGGTATTATTTGTAGTCATAGTTTATGCATGTAACGGTAAAATATTAACTAAGGATTAGCAGTGTAGTTCTGATGCTTTCCCGCTCAGGATAAGAGGGGAACACATGCACTGATATTAGCTAGCATCTTCAGTATAAGTTTTAATCATCGTTTATGCACATATTGGTGAAAGATTTGAGGATTAGCAGTAAGACACCAAGCCGTTGATATTTTGGCATCCAGGAAAGACGCACTTGGGGAGGGGAGGCATAGCTATGAGCGAATGAGTGACTCTCAGTAGCACAGTAACAGTAACTTGAGAAACCAAGCTGGAGAACCACTGATGCAAGCCATCCCGTATTTTTATACCATTATAGCGTTAGGGGAGGGGTATGCTAGGTAGGAGTCCAAGTCCCCCGTTTTGGGCCCGCCCAAAAAAAATCTTAAGATGATCATAAAGATGATGAAATACAGTTTAACAGTCTTAACTCCACAATTCAATTGCACATAGTCTCCTCACACGTTTTCAGGAATAGTTTAGCACCAGGAGTAGGCCTAAATTTGAATTTTTATCTAACTTTGATTGAGTACTAATTATGTTTAACTTACCTACTGTCAGGCCGAGACTCAAAGCAGGACTCAGATGCAGAGATATTGGAAAACAAAAGGCTTTTATTGAATTCACCGGAGACCTCAGACAGAGTGACAAACCAATGGCTATGAAAAAAAGACTAGACACTAGACTCTGAATCCTGAGGAACAAAAAACACTCCAGGAGGAGGAAAAAGGTACTAATCAAAAGAAACAAACCGATAAACACAAAACACTCCGTACGGAGGAAAAACCTGACTATATAAAAATAAACCAAAAAAAAAAAAATAATAATCTACTCACGCTACTAAGCGGAGGATCTAGAATAATAAATAACTGGGCTACATGAAATGAAAATCACTCATACAGAGGAAAAACTAAGATCTATGGAAATAGGCTAAGGCAAGAACTACAAACAAAAAATCACTCTTAACGAGGAAAAACAAAGGGCTATGAACTTTAGCTATGGCAAAATTTACAAACAAAAAATCTCTCTTCTCGAGGTACATACGGCTTACATTGGCGACTACTATGGCTGTGGACATGGACAAAAGGCTCAGGTGCAGGACGAGGACGAAGACACTCTGGCACAAGACAAGGGGAACACAGACTATTTAAACACATGGAGGGAAATAGCGGACAGGTGGAAACACTCAGGGCAATCAGACTGAGACACATGAGGAAGGGCAAGTGACCTGAAACGAGAGGAGAATTACTTTTCAAAATAAAACAGGAAATGACAGGACAAAACAAACCAAGGACAAGACAACCTCACCACGATGTGACACCTACTGGACCATAGAGATTGGCAATTAAACCATTTGTGATGGCAACTGGCTGGAATTCCAAGCTGTGCATTTGCTTGTGGCTGTTGTACATGACTCTGGTTCATTCTTGGTCTGGCGATGGGTCGCACTGTGACATCTATGAAGCCAGAGCAGTTGTCCAGTAGGGCAACCGTCTGGTGTATGTAGTTAGTATATGTTTACAAAGCTCACTGGGTTTAATATATTGTTGTTACAATTCTGCAATGGTGAGAATCATAGATGATGCCATGCACCACAGTGGTACTGGTCGCTGCCCAAATCTCTGCTTCATGTCGCTGAAACGGCATGGGTATGTCAGCCTCTTCAGCAGCATGCAGAGCGCCTCCGTGCCAGACATCACACTTCTGTGCTCGCAGCCAAACTCCTCAGGTATGCCAAGGGCCTACCTACAGTCCATTAGGCTGCTGACCTCTTCATTCATCACTTGTCTCCATGGAATTCCCTCTGGTATTGTCTCTGACCCCAATTCACCTCACAACCTTGGAAATCCTTCTGTCAAGGCCTCAGTGAGACTCTCTTCAGGTTTTAATTGGACAGATGGAATGAGCCAATCAGGACCTTCTGCTGCATTCAGCCAACAATCCATCCTGGAGCTCACAACTCACTCAAAATAAAACAAATGGGGAAATCAACCCCCTTTGTTCCCTCTTCAGGAAGAGTAGACTACAGCTCCCTCAGTCCAGGGTCCATCTTTATGTCTGGAGAGATTCTCGAGCCTTGTTGCTCCTTGAAGAGGGAAGAGAAGGGGATCTGGTTTTGTCCGGTGACAGCCTGGAGGGTCACGTCACACTGACCAAAACTCACTGGTCCCTGGGGGAGGATTGTCCCCAGGTGTGAACAGTGAGGAATTGTGGGGAAGTAAGTTCTTTTGTCTGTAAAAACAAAAAAGAACATGTGGTCTCCACCAACTTGAATGTACTGAGTCCTAACAGTGTTTTATTAAGTAACTTGCTGTAACGTGATTTAACTTGGTCTACCTCTTTACTCTCACGGCACTTTAAGCTGGCCATCTGCCACCTTCCCCTTCAACCTCCACCTTCTCCTCACTGCTCTGTTCACCATCTATTCCAAAGGCTTTTGCAGTAAAATCTTTATTGGATCATCCAAACACAGAGTCTGTTCTGCAGTTCATGAAATTCAATGTTAAGCGGAGAGTGAGAGGCAGGAACCAGAGAGATCCATCAGCTCCATCAGAGCTATCAAAGATTCATATTCAGTATGAACTCACCACTTTTAGCTCTGATGTGTGTGCATGTGGAAAAGAACATGAAGAACCTGAGGAAGGTTTTGATGAATGGATCTGTCGATAAGTCAAGAGGAACAAGGAACAGAGATATTGATACCAATATACAAGATGAGCCAATAAATCACTTTAGTTTTCACTCATAACCAATCAGATTGATCGAATCACTGCTCAGGACGTCAGATCAGTGGGGATGAGATAATCAAGAGATTAAATCTGAAACGATCTGAGAGAAACAGCTGACTCCTGAAATCTTAATGGAAAGACTGAAGACATTCTCTCGTAATGTGTGTGTGTGTGTGTGTGTGTGTGTGTGTGTGTGTGTGTGTAATGGAGCCGCTGATGCAGAGCTTGGCATGTACACTTCCCTCAGGGGAGCTAGTCTGCATCACTGCTAGCTTTAAGCATCAACAGATTTCCATAATGCAGGAAGGAATTCAGAGCAGGTAGAGCAGAGCCAATAAATCACACTGAGAGGAGAGAGGATGCAGGTGGAGTCAGAGACAGAGCAGGTGTAGGAGGACCACAGAGAGGAGAGAGAAATAAACAGAGGGAAGTCAGAGTGAGGAGGAGAGGGAGGCAGCCGGAGGGGTACAGTGACAGGGGGGAGGGGGAGAGAATAATGTGGAAGGCTATTTCGTGGCAGCCAGAAATAGCTTCCCATCAATTAAGATAAGCATAGCAAGTGCTCCCAAAGACAGATGAATGCTCCTTCTGAGTCCCAATGTATGTGAGGCCTGGGAAGCTCCTGTCACACTGTCCCCTTTACAGCTCTCTCAGAAAGCTGTCTGCATAAATAGAGGATTAAGCACATTGCTCACAGGCTCCATGCACCGAGAGAAAACTCAGAGTCCTTCAGTGGAGAGAATCCCCACACACAGCCTGAAGTGAGGGATTTATCTTGTTAGGGCACAATGGAGTAAAGATAGCAGGTACTTTAAAAAGTGTCCATTCTGCATGTGAGGTTCCTCTATGGGGGTTGGGTTGGGTTGGGTAGGGGGGCTGGTAGATCTCATCATTTACACAGTGCACAGTCATCAGTGATGCATGGATGGAACTTAACAGTCGTCTGCACAGCCGCTGTCCTCAGGGAGAGAGCCTTATATTCACACATGATGTTAATTTAACTATTAAAATAATTCCTGAACATTCACAGACATCTGAGCACAGACGCAGCTACTGATATCATGTATCACGTACATAAACAGGCTCTTTGAAACATCTGTATAGATCAGTGGGCTCGCCTCAACCTGGGGGGTGGGTTGCAAGATTATTTTGGGGGGTCACAGGATGAAATTCACAAATATTTTTGAGAGTGATTTTCCATTCAATCTCCCACACCAATGTTACAATATAGTCATTATGACACATATTTGAGTAAGTGAGTGAAATGAGTGTGTGTGAATGTGGGAGGTAGCATTGGTCTCCTTCAGCTTGAGGCAGACTGACCGTGACACAGCAACAGGATCAAAGTAGTAAGACCATGAAAAACATCTCAGTGTAAAAAAATGACCAAAATCATCACATATTTTATTTGATATGCTCCAATATAAATAAGTAGAATAAGAATACATAGACATGCTGTATGAATAGGCCTCAATATAAAAAGGTAAGAAATTAAAGCTCATGATGATTTTATCTGACAAGTAATATCTCTCATATATCTCTCAATTTCTTATTAAAAAAATGCACAAAAGACAGTTCAAACTAAATATTTTTTCCTGATCATGATTTAATCCAATGCGATTTTAAGCTCTAAAGCTTTAAACTGAATGATGACTCGTTTTCTCTGTAGCATTGAAAATAAATTAACTCTCAACACAAATTATCCACAATATCAAAGATCGTAGGTGTAACACCATCTTACTTTTCAGAACATTATCTTCATTGTTTGTTGCTGTTATCATTTGTATAAATCCATGGTTTCAAGCCCCGAGCAAGTCCTGTAGAAGTCTTATTACTCCTCCATGAAGTCTGCTAGCATAGCATTCATAAACACGCAGCGCCAGATCCAGAACGCCGTTTGCGGCACCATGGGAGTGATACTACTGCACATATTCAGTGGGCCGTAGAACACGGAAGTAACCCGGAAACCAGAAACTTTTTCGGTGCATGTGCCAGGCAAGCAACTTGTACAGAACTGAATTGGCCCCATTTTTTGGTTTGGCATCCTGGTCTTATAATACATCCATGGTTCTAACACACTGACTGGTGTCTCTGAATCTGGGCCCATTTCACTGAGTGGTCGGGGAGGCGTCTGCCCAGACGAGGCCAGTGACCTCTAGATGATGTCACGAGACAGTGAGGGAGGGTCAGTACATGAGCAGGTCCATTCAGTGGTGGAAAGAGAAGTGGAGTCAGCTGCTCTGCTGCTGGACCATGTTTGTCCATGAAGGTCAGATGTGCAGGAGAGACATGATGACGTCATCTTGCACAAATGTGTTTCACATCATCTCCATTCACTTCTATCTAATACCTCTTAGATGTGCCCTTGGCATCCATATTTAGCTGGTATCTATGGAGATGTTCAGCCAGTCATAACAAACAGTGACACCAGCGGTGATGAATTGCATCCTTAATAAGAGTGGCAACAATATTCATATCTCAATGGAGGAAAAACGAGCTGCAGCATCATTCCAAACATAATCCCTTTACAGATGTGTCATATTAATCCTAATCTGTATTGATTTATTGCTTCTGGGAGATGAACCACTAGAGAGGAGAGAGAGGAGCACAACGTTCCTCCATGATGTTGAAGGACTGTGGTTTGGTTCTGTAGAAACAGGATCTGAGGGACAATGAGGAGATGAGTGAGATCATGCAGAGACTGCAGAGGCTCTTGGTTCAAATACTGACTGATTTCTCTGTAGTTGATAGAAACATGCTGTACATGAGTTGTGTGTGTCAGAGGTGAATGTACAGGAACAAAATGTCATAAAATACTACAAGGTTTGTACTACAACATCAGCATCATGCCATTAAGATTTGAACAGGTTCCACACAGTCCAGATCTGATAGAGCAGGAAGTCTGATGGATTGTTTGATGTTTCACTTAAAGGAGCTATTTGTAAGTTTTGCTATTGCTGCTGCGGAACGTCTTGGTTTTTCAGCGTATCACTTCTTTTTCTTTTTCTCCCAGCAAAGACAGACAGAAAAGACCTGTTGATGTCATATTGACATACACCAGCAACACATAAACCTGAGACCTTCAACTATAGTTTCTATGTCTAGGCTGAACCTGAATACGATACAACATGAAAAAATATTTAAAAAATATTTTTCACCAATGTAGCAGCTGCATGCGGAGACAGACATTTTAGTGACGTTTTCTGTCAAAAATAAATCAGAAATTAATTTATAATGAAAAGAAATCCAATCCTCAAACTCTGTACAGAGACAGAGCTGCAGCAGCTCAGAGATGGCAGCCAGCACACACACATAACGCAGACTGTGTGTTCCTGGCAAAAGTAACATTAAGCTGCTCCTCGGACATCAAAACTTCAGATAATGTAAAGTACCATTAGTCAGATTTAGTCAGATTCATGTTTTCTGTTGAAGATGAAGCACAAACCTCAGCAGCTTTTCTCTCAAACCTAACAGCTGAGATTACACTAATATAACTAAAGTGTATGACTCTCTATAGCTCTCACCCCTGTTAACACACACACACACACACACACGTTGTCTAAGCAATCATGTTTGACCCTCTCGTTTCAGTTGTCCCTTGGCCGATGTGTCAGAATGCATCAGTCACTCCCCTGGCAGCCAGCAGAGCAGTGACTGCAGTGGAGCAGCTCCACTCCTGGGAAAGGCTCGGCGAGCTGTCAGCGGTGATCACACCACAGTCCCCAACAGTTTACCACCTGACAGTGCCAGAAAAACCCTCTGCTGCTGCACCTTGCTCTGCCACAGACCTTCAATCAGAAATCCCTGCACAGCCCTCTGCCCACACTCACACTAATCTGTTGTACTGATGTTTAAGCACAACAACCAGTGGGCTCCACTTTGTGTTTTCAGATTGCCCTCTGAAAGTTTGATCAGGTCGGTGGAGACAGCAAAGTTTTTTCTGAGCAGACTGAAGAAAAACAGATGTCAGGTAGGCAGGTTTAAAGTCACACATGACAGCACACAGTTCACTCCTGGCTCAGTGACATAACTGGAGTCTATAGAGGTCTCCATCACTGTGGAGGCACTTTACTGTAAGCCTGTGTATAACATTGATGTATGTAAAGGATGTCACTGGAGGGATTTTGCCCAATAATCAGTTTGGTTAAATACTGAAAATATCCTCACTAAATACCATTAAAATAAACTTCCAATCTGTAATGTACTACAGACAATGTAATCTACAGAACATTTCACATTAATATAGTCAGAGTGTGGATTCTACAACACCTTTTTTTTCCAGGGCGAAAGGGAACCCAGTACAGCACAGGTGTGTTCTTACACTATCTTACTTGTTTTAACTGAAGCTGTCAGATAAATGTAGTGGAGTATAAAGTACAATATTGATCTCTGGAATGTAGGTGCGGAAGTATAAAGTAGCATAAAATGTAAATATTCAAATTGAGCCGGACAGTCCCAGGCTGGAGCTGTCCCAGGAAATGTCCCTGTTTTTAACTATTAATTAAAAACAGACTGGAAACACAAGAAGCAGAGCAGACAGGCAGACGATTCTTACTAGGGGTTAAATTAGGCTAGAGCGAGTTATTTAAACCATAGTGCAGAATATCTGAAAATCTGTTATTGTAGCTCATTTATTTCCATGCTGTTCCCTTAGAGCCATGCGCACCCAGGCAGGTGTGTCAGTGCACTGACACCTTCCTCTGTCATGGTGACGCAACAAAAATTGGCAGAACTGCCACGGTCACAACCAACCTTAAAGGTGTAATGTGTAAAATCTGGCCAGAATTTTAGTTTAAAATGTTCAAAAAATGAACTAACACTACCAATAGTATGTCAAGGAACCACAGTGATGACATCACGACCAAGACCTCCATCCGTTGTATTTCAGAGATATCTACTGAAATGAGCATGCTAACCAACTAGCTGCGGCTGTGTGGTAATACCATTTTTTGACACTAGATGCTGTGTGAGTCAGTGTAGCGTCTAGTCTGCCCTCTGACCTCCACCTCGCCACCGCCTCCACACCGCTCCTCTCGGTCTGTGCCCGGGTGTTCCTCGTTTTGTTCTGAACTTTCAGATCAGTTTTGAATATCCCATAATCCCAATGAAGACGGATAAAGAAAATGGTACTTACGTTGAAGGTAAAGCAAAAGACCCATGACAAACACCCAGCAGAACTAGAACAAGATGAATGGGGTTTGGAGACAAAGAGGAGGAAGTCTTCATCCCGGGCCCGTACTCACCAAGCATCTTAAGGCTAAAAGTAGCTCCTAACTTGCTGATTTAGGAGAAACTCTATAAAAATAATGGGCGTATCAGTCCTAACTTTAGGACTCCTCATTTTTCTGATGAAGACTAATTCACAAAGCCACTCTGTAGTCTCTGCAGACACACATTATAGGACGATTGATAGGATTTCCTTTAGATTTTCAACAGCTACAGAGAAATAAAGCAGCTTCCCGCTGTGATCGGTGCCAGAGATAGAACGCATGTAAAAATGACTGAACCATTGCAAGACGATAAGATTTACAGGGTAAAGTTTTTAGCTGTTTTAGCTGCCATCGAAAAATGTCAATAAATGGCAGCTGTTATTTTAAGGAAGCCTTACCATTAATCAGAGCTTTTAAAGCTGTGTGTTTGAATGCAGCCTTTCCATTCATTCGTCAGGAGACAGCTCATAATCCTTCACACACTCTCTTTGATGGTAGAGCCTTCCCTCAAGGCTCAGCTGTTTACCTGTATAATTAAGTTATGTAAGTTCATGGAGTTCATAGTTTTAGTTCTTTTAACCCTTGTGCATTGTTAAGGACATTTACGTTCTTCTCATTTTTGTTTTTTTGATTATTTTATGTTAGCATTGTCTGTGTTATTAAAACTGTTGATTGATCATTCTGTCATTACAATACAAATATGTGCGTGCTTACACATACATACACACACACACACACACACACACACACACACACTTTCCCCTATAAGGTGGTATTTGTCATTGATGTTAATGATAAGCATAAGTAGACCTACTGTACTGAGTTAAATTTAATAGTGTAACAGTAACTGTAATGATACAATATAATATATTGTGAATGCACAATATATTGTATTGTATTACTATTTTAATTAGTAATACAATATTACTACTTTAACAGCAGCAACCATCTTGTTCCAAATGACAGCTACCCACAATCCTCAGCAGTAAAGGTCTGACAGCTGTGGTAAGGACTTATTGTCTTAGCCTTAATGTTACCTACCAGGCAGCCCAAATGTTTAACCTAACATAGTACCATTCACACTGAATGAGAGATGAAAACACAGATTTTGAGAACATGGAACTTGAGAAGAATTGTGGGAATTACAGATGGAGACAATAAAGAAAAAGAATTGTAAAGAAAATGTATATCAATGTGTTTATTTGTGGATGTAAAACTGGACACAAAACAGTATTTCAGTACCTACTGTCATTGAAATGAACAATTGAATTGAACCATGAATTGCTGTTAAAGAGGTGAACATGACAACACTCTCTAGCTTGAACATATGTAAAGAAAAATTACAGTAGAGGGAAATAAAAGGTTATATACATTATGAAGTTTTGTAAACACAGTGATCATGATGTCATCAGTCTATGCAGTCTAAAGTAATGTGCACAATTCTTCAGAACTTCTCTGAATATTTAAACTAAAAGTTAAGGCAACTGTAGAGTAAAATGTAAATGATTAACACTAGTTAATTAAAAAAAAAAAAAAAAAGCTACTGTCCAATTCAGGGGCTTCAATTTTCGGAAGACGCGGTCTACAAAGATGTGGCCCTTCAAAGTCATCGTAGACTGTGAATGCTAAACCGAAATGAGACGGTCTGGTCTACGAGGGTTAGAGTTAGGGCTGTGAATCACCAGCTGAGCCCACCCTTACTGTGGCACCACAAAGTGCGGCTTGACAACATGGGCTTTAAGGCCCTTGTATGTGCTCTCATGAAAGTTAACTTCCACAATTCTGTTGCCCTTACCTTTATTTGTTCAATATGCCCATTTAAGTCCAGTGACAGGTGACGGAACAGCCTGGCAAAACATGATCTCCAAGTGGTTTTAACTCTGAGCCTACGATTGAGCAATTAATCCTTCGAATGTTCTTGAACGAATTGATGCATTAGCGATACCAATTAATAACTGTAATACAGTTCTGCAATTTATGTGCTGCAGAACAGGAAACTAGTGTAAACCAGTTTTAGCTGAGTCAGAGCAGTTACACATTTAATGTTACTTTTAATCCCTTCCTGTACAATAATGATAATAAATGAAAAAATCACCAGCTATATCTGCTGAACCTAACACGAGTTAACCATTTTGTTTATCACAGACAATACATGATACACTGCAGGCCAAAGCTGACTGTAAAACCAGCGTGGTGTGGGTGGGCCAGATATGGCCCATTTGACCTTTGCCATAGCCAGAAGTGAGACATATGTACCATTTGAAGCCCAGATGAGATACCTGGATGTTAGTTGAATGTATTCCAGTTTTAAGGTTCCTCTCCTGACATTGATTAAACCTATAAAAACTCATCTCTGCTCCTCTAAATTACATATTTACCACATTTTTCCACAAAAAAAAAAAAAAAATCCCCTCATGGCCTTAAAATGGTTTGGAGCCTGGAGCTCAGACTCTGCTCATCAAACACATTATACTTTGAAAGTTACAATACACTGGAAGAAGATGAACTATGGCAAAGCTACACCAGGGAGAAATCTAGTTGTATTAACTAGAGCTACTCAGAAAATGTAGTTCAAACTACTTTTCAAGAAAATGATGAAACAGAAATGTGATATAAATTGTAATAAAATATAACACAAAACAAGAATCACCTCCTTGTGGTTGTTTCTTCCACCAGCCAGCCAAGTTACAGGAAATATGGTCACAGTCTCTCTTTCCTGAGTTTCAGTGTTAAAAAATAGCCAGAAGTGTTTTTGCAGAACATTATGATGTCACAGTGAAGTTGACCTTTTGGTCACCTCATTTTATCCCTATGGACATTTTAGTTAAATTGTGTCATAGTTACTGGATGAGTTTGTGAGTTATGGCCAAAAATGTGTTTTGTGAGCTCAGTGTCCCAGAAGTAATGACATTCCCTCTGGGCGTTACTGATATATTTCATTCACCGTGACCTTGAACTTTTACCTTTGACCACCAAAATTGAATCAGTTTTTCTCTTTAGTCCAAATGAACTTTTGTGCCAAATTTGAAGAAGTTTCGTCAAGGCGTCACGGAGATATCGTGTCCACAAGAATGGGACGGACGTACGTGCAGTCAGACAGACTGCTGACTGTCGCCGGCTCGGAGACATAAAACCACATGCTGGAGTCCAAAAAGTACTTAATTGTTCACAAGTCATAACATATGAAATACTCACTGTTGGTGGGAAAGTGCTGAATGTCAGCTTTGGTTTTATAAACAACAGCTTCAGTATGGTCATGGTGAGTCTTCCTCAGGCTGAGAGTCAGGAGGTTTATCCTGATGATGCTGTTTCTGTGTGAGCATTGAGAAACATACCGCTCTTGGCTTTGGCATATGAACAACACACAGATCAGGTGGGTGGTGGTGATGACCGCCTGATGAATGCATTAACTGAATATGTCTTCACAGTGGTCAAAGAGGTTCAATTGCAGCAGAGAAGCAAATGTAAAATAAAAATGAATAAATCATTCCTTTCCTTTTAGGGCCCAAAGTTATTTGTAGTTTCAGTAGTTAACTAAACAAAAATTGCAAAAAGTTATTGAACTACTCGAATCATTTGAACATATGAATGTAGTTGAACTACCAGCAAGTTCCTGCAGGATGTAGTTTAACTACTAGTTTAATTTCATGAAGTTCACCACTCCCCAACACTGCAACAGACGTCTGCTTGGTTTCTTTCTTGCTACTGTTCACAATACAAGAAATGTTAACACAGGAATTCATGCATACAATCTGACTGGAAACTGACTCTGAAGACAAAGAAGAGTGAATTGTACAGAGTGAATGTTTCATAGTGGTAATGTTAACATGTCTACATCATCAAACAACGAATAATGTGCTGCTAATGTTTGATAAACATTGGTACCAATTACTAGCTATCTTTGCTGACTTAGCTTGCAAAATACTAAATAGCTACAACTAGGTTCTCCTCTGACACCCCTCGTTTCCTGTAGCATAATGCCATGGCAAAACCATAGATGATAAATAAAGATGAATGTAGCCTCTGTGATGTCACCCACAGGTTACTGAAGAGCAGTTTAGAAGCTCAGAGTGAGTTGCTCTGCCGTTGCCATCTTGGCATTGTCTGACTCCACCCCTAACTCCCAGCTAATCTGAAAATGGACAAAGAGGAAGGGCGTGTGTGGAGCTGAGACTTCTGTGGATGCCAGTTTGTGGCAAACATATGATCACCCACCTGTCACTCAAAGAGGCCACGCCCTCAATTCTCCATAACATTAGTCCTTAATTAAATGTAAACAGGTGAGTTATATAAACGGTTGTCATAAAGGAGGAAATTAGCTCTAGACCCCAAAACTGTTTTTGTACCAGGCTGTAAACATGTTTATTTCTACTGTAAATTTGGATGTTTTAACATGGGAGTCTATGGGGACTGACTCACTGTTGGAGCCAGACTCAAGTGGTCATTAGAGGAACTGCAGGTTGTGGCACTTCAGTGTTCAATTCAATGACTCACTCTCTGCTGCGTCTTACCCACTAACCCCTGAGGATGACCAGAAGCTGTGTGGAGACATGTTTTTATCAATGGGTCCCTCTTTGGTTTTTTTTTATTTGTGCCTGGACCTGAAGACACATGTAAGTTCACATCCTATTGCAAATTTCAAGCTTCTTCAAGCATGATGGTCACAGGTGACTGTCTTATCTAAGATGAACCTATCAGAGGTCACACGTCAAGAGATGAACGCTGCTTTCATCACTGACCTGTATTGTTCAGTTAAATTAATCATCATTGATCGTCTGTCAATCAATCCTGGTCGTGATGAAACAACCAAAGACCAGTAGAGAAGGAGCTTCCTGGTCGCCTGTCATGCAAACACACCAACTACAGGATTTAATGATAGTAGATATGTGAGCATGAGTTCATCAGGTAAGCTATCAATCAATCTGCTAATAATGAACTGTTCAAGAAGTGATCTAATAATCCAACTGTTGAGCAAAATATATGCAAAACATTTGGTTACTGTTGGCCTTGTTAGACCAGGATCTTCAGGGGTAGTTTGCAGCCCCAGTGCACCCTGGTTGAAACTGTTGGGATGATGGTCAGCACCTCCGAGTCTGAGGCCATGATTTTCTTTATGTTGGGATGGAGTTTCTGCCCCAAGTGAAGGAGTGTGTCTGGGTCTTGTTCACAGTGAGGGTGGAGCAGGAGATCGACTGGAGGAGCAGTGCAGCATCAGCAGTAAAGAGGGTGTTGTACTGGAGTAGCCGAGTCTTAGGCTCTCGATTTACCAGTCGATCTCAGTTCCAACCCTCACCTATGCTCATGAGTGACCGAAAGAATGAGGTCACAGAAACAAGCAGCTGAAATGAGCTTTCTGTGCAGGGTGTCTGGGCTCAGCCTTAGATATAGGGTGAGAGCACTGACATCCAGAGAAAGCAAAGAGTAGAGCTGCTCCTTCATATTGAAAGCATTTACAGAGGTGTACTCCAGGGTGTGTCAGTACACTGTGACATCACTGTTGGGCGTGGTTACAGGTGCACCAGAGCACTTTTTTAAACCACCAATGATACAGCATGTAGTGCAGCTACATCCACCTGCACCAACCTTGTTCAGTGATCCATACATCTCTTGAGTGGCTGCAGACGTCTCAGTGATGCTCCTGTCTGTCTACAGTCAGTAAACCAAAGTCTTATAATGAATGAACAGGAGCGGATGAATCAGACGATGAAAACTAATATTTCAGGAATACTCTTTTTCTTCTGTCGAAGATGACTTTACGCCTCTGCAGAAATGAGGTGTTTGAGAAGCAAATGAAAGGTTAATGAAACAGCTTTCAACCTGAGCAGCCTATTAACTCAGACATAATTGGGCATTTTGAAGTTGCACTATCAAATGAGCACGGTCCATATCATATCATGGAGACGATCACCGGACTGAAGTTCAAGTTTTCATTTTCACTGACACTTCAGTGGAGCTTGAAGAGGGCAGCTGACAGGAGAGGCAGGAGGTTTAAATATGGGAATATGAGAATATGGTGTCTGGTTTATAGAGGGAATAAATCAAAGTGAGGCGTACTCTGTGCAGACTCTGTGCACACACTCTGTATGTCACACAGAGGAATAACAGCAAATGTAAAATTCTAATTAAAACAACAGAATAGAATTGAACATGAATGATGTTAAACCACAACAATAGAAAACCAAAGTGTAAAGACAAACTAAAAAAATTAGAAAAAGAAATTAGAAAGATGTACAAGTAAAACATACACAGGAAATTGCGTTGATGAAACAAAATGCGAGACATTAAGAATGTATTGTGTTGGTCTACAGATGACACCAGGAAGTTTGGATACACAAGTGCAACAATATACCAGAATAAAAATACCAGACACTAAAAAACACAGAACACTGGAAAATGACAGTTTACATGTTCAGATGCAGCAGGGTTATTGCACATGGGATGGTGGAGAACTTTTGTCCTATTGCACCTGAACCAGGGAACTCTGAGGGATGAAGGGGGTGGGTTGTGCAGTCCAATATGGATCTGGCCTTGCAGAGAACCTGCTGATTAAAGATGGCTGTCAGGGGTTCAGTGCGACACGTCACCTTAGCAGCCACCTTTACCATCTGTCTCAGGTGTTTCTTGTCTCTGTCTTAATTAAACGAAGCAATTTCTTTTTTTACTTTATTTACACAAACATTCAACATCTTTTGTATCTTCCACATAGCAATCAATCATAATAACAAGGGTTCACATACCAGACCTCTGACATAACATAACTCACAATCTATGAATGTACATACAGTATGTACTGTTAAATTAAACAGGAATGCTTGACCTCCAAAAAATTTCCATATGTACTACAATTCACCAATAATAACTGCTGCTTACCAGCCTTAAGAATATATCATACCAGTAGCTCCAACACTGTAACCGAGCCGACATGTTTTATTGACTATCTAAACACAGTTATTAAATAAACACTTTTATTAAATATGAACAGCAATACATGGGCCTACATTACACAGACACCTTTGGCCTTTTAACATTATCAATATGTCACCCAACCCATTCACTGTCTTACTATGGAGACATGACCTGAATGAGTAACTGAACATTTTTGCATAACTGTATTTCACTCAAAACATTAGCTGAACAACTACAGTGGAGGGACACATGCCAGAGAACCACAGTGATAACAAACAGAAATATTGACAGCAAGGCCGCCATCTTGTTACATTGTTTAGACTGAAACTAGCAAACTTTGCTATTGCCGTGGGCAGGCAGATTGAAAACTCTCACATGAAAACTTACTACTTTCTATAGAAAACTTTCCCCAAACAACAAGACCCTTAAGGTCCTTAAAAATATATGAATAGCTGTTCTGTGCTGGAAAAGCAGAGACAGGAGACACTAGTTGTGTTTGGTCTGCAGGCTGTTCCAGCCCAACCACAACTAGCGCTCACCTAGGTCAATTGCTCCCCTTGTGGCACAGCTGAACAATTCCACCTTCAAGAATACTACTCAAAACCATTGCAACAATACACCCCAATCTGGCCTTTTTCACAGAGACATACATAAAATAAGCTACTAATTGTGACCGTAAGTTTGTGGGTGTCACACCTGCCTAACCTGTCATAATAATATCATTATTATAATACAAGTATAATCGCATTTTTTATATTTTTAGTTAGTTGTGTTAGTGTTTTTAATATACAGTGTTGGAAAAGAAACAGTGCCTTCACTGCTCAGACTGTCAGACAGGGCTTTATTGACATGAGCATTTAAACTTGTACTAAACACTGACATAAACTCACAGTGTGTTCAAAACACTGTTAAAAGTTAAAGCTGAGGTGATGCCAAAAGATTACTCCGTACCCCAGCTATAAGAATCTTTGGTCATTAACCAAAGTATTGGACAAATGAAAATGTTGAACTGAAGATGGTCAGAGGATCACTGAAGTTCAGAAACAGCTGCCAACATGTTCCACTCTAAACCACAGACATTAATCTGGACACTGTGCTGGATGGAGAGTCAGAGGGTCACTGAGGGGCTCATGAATGTTTATAAAAAATTTTGTGCCAATCCATTTTGTACAAAATGATATGTCTTAGTTAAAACTTTAACCTGGTGGGTTCTGGAGGAAAGAGAGTGTCAAAATGTTATGGAAGTCCCTCTCTGACATTCAGTAATGACAACATAGTGTCTGCTGTTGGAGGAAAAAAGGTTCAGGTCCAGGTCCAAGTCTAGACCTCTTCACCAAAACTTAACTTTCTACAAAACTGCACTTTTACTGGAGTCAAAAAAAGATGCAAAAAAGAAGTCTCTGGAGATGATCAGAGTCGTCTTTCACAAGAATAAAAGCGAGATCAGATCTGGATCCGAACTGAGGACGGAGAGCCTGTGTACAAGCATGTATAGTTCTTTCTTAGGTGGGCTCTCCACCTATTTTCTAAAGTGAACCTATCACCGCCTCGGGAGTCTGGAAATGATGTCCAGCCCCCTGTGGAATTCCCCAAACCAGGTCTGCCAGGGTAGCGTAGTAGGACCAGGTGTCCAGAAGCCTCTCGTCCTCCCTATCTAAGACTCCTGTGCCAAGGCGTGTATTAGGACCAGGCATCCAAGAGCCTCTCATCTACCCTCAACCTGGGCCTCGGTACAGCTGCTACTCCAACACCATTGCTCCCAGACCATTTGTTTTTTAACTTTATTCCCCCCAGGTTCCATTCTATAACAATCCTACTGCAGTAAAGGCTGGTTCACATACAAATCTAACCTTAGTTGTGAGCATAGTTATTCTATTGGATTATATAAATGTAACATTCAGTATATTTATAATGCATAGTATACTTTAGTCAGAATTTACTACAACACTGCCTGCAGGGTCATAAAGAAACCAGTGATGATCTATAGTTTCATCCTGTAATGGAATTATTTCCCTAAGCAGATCCTGAAGCAAATATATCTTAATGTAGATCTTCCTCCTGTGGGTCTGTTGATCAGTTTATATGATGTTGACAGATACAGTATATTCTCATGGTGACAATCTTCATGCTTCAGTCAGAAATATCTGCAGCTGTTAGTGGAGAAGCAGTGTTCAGAGCATCAGTCTGTTTGTGGGGGAGTATAAAAGGATCAGGGAACACGAGCTGGTTGATAGAGGAGAACAGCAGCCCTCTCTGAACTGACTGTCAGGTCTGAGTCTTCCCACCAGACCTGCAGTGTGAACCTGTTCCACAAAATACTCAACCACCATGTTTGTTTTAACTGTGTTTCCTCTTCACCAGGGTGATGTGACTCGTTAAGGGGGACGTTGATAAGAAACTTGATTAGGGCTGTTTTAATTATGTAGGTGGGTTCAGTGCATGTTTGTGATAAAATGCTTTTTTCCACATTAGCATTGCTGTTGGTTTGCTGCATGTTGCATCACCACGTCTTCATCAACCTTAAAAACCTTCAAAAATGAATTAGCCTGTAAGTGAAAGTGTAGCAGGCTGCGGTGGTAGACTAACAGCTGAACAGGCAAACACAGTCAGACCATGTACACTGCCTACAACGCCTGTTTTATTCATGAGGAGTTTATTTAGCAAAAACACACTCAGATACACAGTAAAACCAGAGTTCACAGCTGCTGACTGACAGTTTAGGAAGAAGTGTACAGTCCACTCAGTCAGCAGTTTATCTGGGACTGGTAAGATATACCTTATTTCATAGAACTGTGAAGATCATATTACAGAGTAAGTATAGATTTGAGTTTAACTCTGTAGATACTAAAAAATATGTCACCAGGTGACGAAACTACTACAATTCCCAATAATGCAACAAGATGGCACCGTATCTTTTAGGGTACCCTTGTGTGTACAAAGGATTTTGGTTCACTGGAGAAGTTTGCCTTGAAGGTTTTTTAGAAAGTCAGAAAAGAAACCTAACTGAGGAGTTTGGAGCCTAAACCGAACTAAACAACTTTTCTTGACAATGGCTGAAAACTGAAAATAAGTTAAAGTGGAAAAACTCAAGCAGGACATGAACCGTGTGACTGAATTTATTAGATATCATCGCCTGAGCGCTCAGGCTTCTTGTAAAGCTGCTGTACTTGGTGTTTGGTGCCCTGCTACAGTCTGCTAATGCTCCTGGATACATGCACTGAACCCTTCTCTTTCATGGTGACATTTTATACAAGGCAACATTTTGGAAATGCACTGCTATAGAGCATTTCTAGTCTATCAACCACTCAAGGAGCTTAAAAATACAAGCCACATTCAATAGAAGTCCTATGTTTGACGCATTCATCTACAACAACAGCCCCCTTTGAATGTTGACTTTGTTGGTCTTTATAGAATCTTCTAGAATCTCCTCCAGGACCAGGACTTTGGGGGAACAGCAGGAAACAGAAAGCCATCTTCTTTTCCTGGGGATCTTTGCTGTTTTCTGAAGTTTAACATCCTGTAAAATGTGACTTTAGCACAAAATGTGAGGTGATAAAATCTAAAAGAGTTGCATACAAATATATTGTTGAATTTTGTCTGCTCATGTGACTGAATTTATTAGATATCAGCGCCTGAGCGCTCAGGCTTCTTGTGAAGCTGCTGTACTTGGTGTTTGGTGCCCTGCCACAGTCTGTTAATGCTCCTGGATAAATGCACTGAACACTTTGGTCTTTCATTGTGATTTCATACAAGACAACATTTGGTAAATGCACTGCTACAGAGCTTTTCTAGTCTAGTGACCACTCAAGGAGCTTTACAATAAAAGTCACATTCACACACACACACATTAATACAGCACTTCACATACACACTCGTACACTGAGGGAACAGACATCAGAGACAATCTGGGGCTCAGCGTCTTCTGATTAGTGGACGACCTGCTCCACCTCCTGCCCTATTTGGCAGTTGTGAACATGTGACCACCACAGCTGTTTAGTTTTGCTTCTGTTTGTTCTGGTATTAGTGTCGGCTGTACTAAGTTTGTATTGTATACAATGAAGAGACATTGATGGTGAACTAGACAGGTCTGTAGCCATGTTTTTGTGGCAGTTTTTTTTATTGAAGTTGCAGACAGCTGAATCAGTGACTGACACTAGTGAAGAAAATGTAGCCTGGGGTTTCAGATATATGAGAAACTGTGAGCATGTGGACAGAGACTGGATTCCAGCATCAAGGACAGAGGTCTGAATGTGGGAATGAATGAAAAGTGCAGTCTCAGGAGCTTGTCTCATGCCCTTTGCAAACTGACAGTATGCACTGTGGTCCTTATCTGCTCCACATCAGTCAGCAGGTGGTAAGATGAACCACACTCACACATACAAAACACAGGTCATGTAATGGAGACCAGATTCCCATGGACCTTTATTTAGTTAATATCAAACAGAGTTAATAAAAGGTCTCCAGGCTCCTGTCTGTTGGTTTGTCCAGACCTACACACTGAAACATCACACCTGTTCCCCAGAGGACGATCCTCTGACTCTTTGCTGAATTATTAAACTCAGTGTATTATATATTATCAGTTTACTATTTCTTCTTGTTCATTGTTGCAAACAGACCATGCAGACTTAGCAGCAGATATTCTCCCCAGTCAGGTCCCTCAGCACTGAGGGGGATCCTGAAGGTCGAGGATTCTTTTATTGTCTTGCATTAAGGTAAACACCAAACATCGCTGTCAGCACTTTCCTACCTCATACTTCCTGTTCAGATATCCTCAGATCATTCCTGAGAAAGAGGACTCAGATCTGCTGTCTGTCCTGACATTTCTATAAAGGAGATGTGGATGTGGACTTTGGGTCTTTCTGGGGTCTGACAGTTTCTCATTGGGTGACAGAGGGCCAAATGTGTGTTTGCTGTCTTTGCTAGAATACTAGAAATACTGACTTCAACCAGCCGTGTTTATACACCTGTTCACCCGATCGAGTCTGTGAGGGTAAAGGGAAGATTTACTGAGACATGTGGACGATCTGCTTCTGCAGATGTGAATATGAATGCATTTGTCTGTGCAGACGAGACACAGCGATTAGATCAGACTTTAATCATCTGTTTCATTAATGAGGACGGGGTCAGTGCAGCAGCAGAAACACGATGTAGAAGAGATAATGAAAGCACATGGTTCTTATCAGCAGGAGAAGTGAGAAGTGAATCCTAGAAACAGATTCTTAGAGATGTGTGAATGTATCTGGAGATAATCTGTCATCTGAGGCACCATGAGGCTCAGAGAGCGATCTGCACCAGAGCAGCTGAAGTTCAGACTGCGTTGGGTCAAACTGTATGAAGCTTCCTGTCCAATTAAACTCAGGTGTTTCTGAAGCAGAGGTCTGACCTGGTCTCCAGACTGATACGGATCAGAGACAAACTGTGTTGTGTGGAAAATAGAAAACTTCAGTGTATCAGTGAGCGAGGAGTCAAGCAGGTAAATAAGACATCAGTCATTACACAACATGGCTGACATTGGCACTTGTTCCTGTGTGTTCATGTGTGTTCCTGTGTGTTCCTGTGTGTTCCTGTGTGTTCATGTGTGTTCCTGTGTGTTCCTGTGTGTTCCTGTGTGTTCCTGTGTGTTCATGTGTGTTCCTGTGTGTTCATGTGTGTTCCTGTGTGTTCCTGTGTGTTCCTGTGTGTTCATGTGTGTTCCTGTGTGTTCCTGTGTGTTCCTGTGTGTTCCTGTGTGTTCATGTGTGTTCCTGTGTGTTCTGTGTGTTCATGTGTGTTCCTGTGTGTTCCTGTGGGTTCCTGTGTGTTCCTGTGTGTTCATGTGTGTTCCTGTGTGTTCTTGTGTGTTCCTGTGTGTTCCTGTGTGTTCCTGTGTGTTCATGTAGACATGCTCCCTTCACTTTTTTGTGCACAGGCAAAAAGGCTGCACTATAAAGCAGTAAATGTCAGAGTTTAAACTCTGCTGTGAGCCACAAGTTTCTCTGTTTGCTTCTGTTGTTGTGTGTTTGTTGTATAAAGGAATCCAGGCGACATAACACACCATCTGGCAGCATTATCACACATTCTCAGAGCAGCCTTTCTTTGAATTCAGTGCTCACACACATCAGACAAAGAGAAGACACTTCTATAAAAATCTATAAAATCTATAAATGCAGCACACACCATAATAATGAAGGAAGTTACAGTAACTGTAAGTGTGTGTTTACATCGTCCTCCTCACTTGTGGTGTGGCCAAACCAGAGACAGACACAGTTTAGAAGGTGTTCAGCTACTGAAGTTTACAGTTCTGAAGGGGGGGTGAGAGACTTGTCTCCTTTTTCCTCCCCTCACCTTTAGTCTCAGTCTTTACTCACCAAACGTCTCTGAACACTGTCCTCTGACTGTCTAGACACTGCAGTCCACATGAGAGAGACAGAGGACAGTGGTGGAGGTTGTTGGGGTTGTTTCCAGCACAAGAGATGTTAGATGTGAGACATGTTTCTCAGGTACAAATAAAAGTTATTTCAGCTATATTTTTATAGAGCTGTGAGAGAAGCCGCACTGATCTCTAAACCACGGGAGGCTGGGACACGAGGGTCATTCAGAGACGTCAGCTGGTTGAGGGCTCTGACAGTCTCTTTGTCCGTCCACCACTGTGGTCCAGGTTGAAATATCTCTGCAACTATTGGATAGATTACAAGAAAAATCTTGTACAGATATTTGTAGTTCCCAATAATAATGTTTATGAACAACAGGCTGTCTATCACCACATTAATGATTTGAGTGTGTAACTTTTTTTCACCTGGGTAACTCCTGATGACAACCATAGACTGTGTATAAAAATGGACGTAGGCTGCGGGGCTGCAGTACTACTCAGTCAAAAAATGTTTTCCACAACTCATTATGGTGTCATTGGCTAAATTCACGCCTCTCGTTTGCACATTTGCAGGACAAGGATAAATATAATTGAACAATTAACTCAGCATCATGTTATTAAAAGAAATTTGTCGCTGATATAATTTTCCTACATGCAGCAAAATATTCAGGTTTTTCTCATTAACGTATTTGCTGTCTCCTCTTCCCGCTTGTATCGTATTGTATTGCGTACAATACACAATGTATAGAAGAACATTATCTTGTAGGGGTTTGTCATTTAATACTGTGAATTCATACACAGCAGTCCTCAACTGAAGCAGGTATTCATTCACCTGTCCTGACAGCTGGTATATGTGTGTGATTAACTGTGATCCACCATGTCTGAACTAAAGTGTTTGTCTTTTACTGTCATTCAGAGGAATCCACACTGAAAACTGAATGACTGGTGCCCACAGAGGGAGGACCTCACGTATGGACAAAGGAGACTGCATGATTTCCTTCATTCTCGAATGGGCTGTGGTGATGATGATGATGATGCCAGTGCAACCTGGAGCAAAACCAGACTCTTCATAGATGTGATGCTGTGACGTCATAGATGTATGTATTAGCCTTACGCACTCTTTAGTGTGAACTGAAAATTGACAGTCCAGATTTTGAAGCAGTTGTCAGTGTAGTACAGCTCATGTACATTAGTTTTATTCATAACTTAATTGCTGTCATCGAAAAGGTCTTTAATAAATAAACCTTCTGTGATTAAATTGTACTGAGTATGTTTTTATCAAATTGACACTTTGGTGAATTAGTGTTTTCAGTGTTATTAAAATTGGTAAGTACATAAGAAAAATTAGAAAAACACAAACTCTAGTATCTATCTCTAGATCCTGTATTGTCACTGTTGAAGGACGGCCACATTTAAACATTTCTATTATTTTTGTTGTTGATTAAAGCCAACATAGAAAGTCTTGTAATTAATTACAAATTCAGGAAAAACTTCCATCTATGTGTTGTTGTGTAATTACCACACTGCATATTGCTACTGTTAGAATTCATACCAGACATGCTCCATGAAAACCATCAACAAAGTTGAAGCAAAGCTTCAGAAAAAAGAAGCATTAATTTCAACAATTTACACCACTGCAGAGGTGTACAAAAGAATGAGTTGAAATTGAGTTGTGAATGAAGGTACAGGTGAGGCTCACTGTAACAAGACAAGTTTGCATAATAAAAGTAGATGAATCCCCAGTACAACCTCATTTTTAGTAACAAGTAAAATCATAGTAGAAATGTAAAAATAATAAAAAAATAAATAAATAAATAAATAAATAATAATTATAAGTTACTCCTCACATACAGTATATGATATTTGCAAAATGTGGATGTATGCAGTTAGCTTCTAAGGCTAATTTAACAGTTAGTTATAAAGTTTACCTTGTATTCTGAAAGCTAACCATGTTAGCAGCATCTTCGCACGGCTCAGTCAGGAGCCTGTTGCTGTTGGGCGTATTTAGTTTCCTCAGGTCCACAGGTCAGATCCACCCCTCCCTCCTCCCCAGCTCCACCCTCTCATCCAAATATGGTTTCTTCTGGCTCCAAAAAAACAAAATGGCGATATCCATTAAGCCAAACTCGAGGCTTCAAAATGGCAGTTAACATACCAAGGGGTGACGTCACAATAGGTTGCCACTTGATGACAACGTAGAAAGTTAATGTCACTTTTTTAACCACTTCTAAGTTACTGTGTTAAATGTGATGGACAATTTATTAAATTACATTAATGCAGCACATCACACCAACACAGTTCAGTTAGACTGGGTCACATGTGCCAGAAACACCACCTCACCTTAATGCTCGTTGAATTTACCTTTTTTATTGGAGTTTGACTGAATAGCATGAAGGCCTGGGCTAACACCCCACAGTCTATGGTTACCACAGGTTACCAGCCCAGCAGGGCTATGTTTTATTAGCATAGGAAATGCTAAGTTATCAGCTACTGCTAGTGCTAGCTTGGTTAGCAAGGTGCATCTGTAATTCACGTTAATGGTAATATTATTAGGGATGCTAATTTTTGCTGGAACAGACTGGAAACGAAATGTACTTACCAGAAAAATTGAACATTCGACTCCTTAGAACTTTTAGTAGAAATTGACTGAACAAAACATTTTAGACAAACACAATGTTAACACTAACTTCCATGAACTGAAATCACAATGACAAGTCAAAGCTCCATTTGACATCACTCCATCCTCTATGCTGACTGACAGGTTGCCATTTGTGGTAGAGTCTGTCAATCACACAGTAGCCACGCCCTAAAACTTACCTTGCTTTTTTGTCCATTTTCCTCTGAATGGGACCATAATTTAAAAAAATTAAGAAGATGTGAAACTAGCAACTGAGACTAAGAAATTCATATGGAAAAGGTTTACTGGTCATTTTCCCATAGACTTCAATACAATCAGACAGTGATGTGCAAGTTCACACTTTACAAGAGGTATAGCTCGAAGCTCGCCACCTTCTGGTGTGATGCTCACACTCACGTTCCTTAGTTGCAAACAAATACAGTACATTCAGTTCATCGTTAACCAAAATATGAGCATGTTCAATGAACGGCACTTATATTTTGGTGCGCTTACATGCACAACACTGCAACCAGATTTGTTCTTGTAGTGGAGTCACCCCCTGATGGCCATTAGAGCAGGTTTATGGAGGTTCAGCGAGAGTCCACGTCCATTAGTCTGTGGTCCGGACGCGGTCCACCTAGTAGTGTCCTCAGCACTACAGTGACCTGTGGCTTTGTGTCTTACTTTCTTATGTGTCATGAATACACAAATGTTTTCTGTTTGTCTGTGTTGATGGTTCACCTGCTTCCTTTAGTAAGCAATAACAATGTGCACTACTTACACACTGGACCTTGCACAACCTTGCACAGGTGGTTGGTATGGAATGCCATCTAAATCAATATTAAATGAATAAATAAATACAGCTATGAAATAAATCCTGAAATAAATAAAAAAAACTGTAATAAATGTAGAAATATATAAATAAATGTAAATATGAATAAATATAAATACATAAGTGAGTCAAAGAATAAATAAACAAATAAATTGCTTTTTTTTACTTAGCTTTTTTATGAAATGACATTTTTATTTATTTCAGGGAACTTTTATTTTATAATTCAACATTTATTTATTTCCGGATACTTTTATTTCCTAATGCCACATTTATTTTGCTACTTTTTTTATTTCCATCTGTTATATTCAAACGAGGGAGCGTGGTTATTTATTCATTCATTTATTCATTCATATAGCTATTTATTTATTTATTGTCTATGTTTATTTATATATTTCTACATTTATTACCTAACGTATTTATTTCAGGTTTTATTTCATAGCTATTTATGTGCAAAAATTTGATTTTTCTATAAAAATAAGAAGAAAACAATGTTATAACACTGAATGTGTCTATTGATGGAAAATTGAAAAGAGTGTTTTCTCAGTGTAATAATGTGGCTGTTGCTTTAACTTCTATCGGCTGAAAAGAAATATATGCATGTACACACACAGACTGTTGAGACACTTCATACGTGACACTGTTTTTCAATTACTCTCATCACCTACAGCAAACACACACACATACACACTCTCACACACACACACTCACACAGAAGCTTTATTATTCTCTGTGAGAAGTGCCATCAGGCACAAATATATGGATGGATATTTAATTGCTATTGTTTTTGTCCTTTCCCTCTGGTCCACCTTGTTTTCTGTCTCTATTTTCTATTCTGTTTTCATTCCAGCTCTGCTTCAGGGGTTTACAGAAAACACTGAGATACAATTTGCCATCATAATCTCCTCTGCCTCGGCCCAGCTACGCTTGGCCGCCACTGTGTGTGTGTGTGTGTGTGTGTGTGTGTGTGTGTGTGTGTATAGAGTCTTCACAGTGTAGTGATACAAACCAGTCCCTGAATATGTGTGAGGCTCAGATATTGAAAGGGAGATGAAGCTCAGGTAGACAGTCACTGATGAACTGTGAGTTGTGACGATAAGCTCGGAGGAGCTGGTATGAATAAAAACAATAAGCAGAGAGAGAGAGAGAGAGAGAGAGAGAGAGAGAGATGGAGAGATGGAAGGAGAAAACAGAGAAAGCAACAATGAGGAGATGCAAACCAGTAAGTGTATTCTGAGGTTTGAGGGCCTCTGTGAGACAAGGCTCATCACATCAGTGAGCACACACAGCTACAATAACACAATGTGACCTGTGTGTGAGCAAGCACATGCCTGCTGAATGATGCTGTGCGCACTGTCCCAGAGCTGCTACTGTGACCTGCTCACATTCTGTACTGTATGTGTGAACATACAGAGGCAGAGCCTATGGATTTTTAACAGTGACAACATTAAAACATTTATTGAAGCAGTTTATATGACCTCATCAATCTGATTCTGTTTCAGTCTAGATTCTACTGTTTCCCATTGGAAACCATCCCCTTGGAATTATAAGGTTCTCTCTGAGTTCTGAGCAGTTTTGAGATATTGAGCTTTAACTCACTTTTGACAAAAAATGTCAGATAGAGCCGTATTATTCTAAGGGGACAAAATGGTCACATGATAGTCTGTGACACAGCAGCGTTTGCTTTCTTCTGCATCTCAACAATAAAACATGAACAGCTGATTTTTTTAAGCTGGACACTGAGGAGCATCAATGAGCTCTGGTGATCTGAGGTGTAACAGACCAGTCTGATATGTGCAGAGGTGTGTGTGGCTGTTGTGCAGCAGCCTGGTGTCATTAATGAAAGTGAACACAGTGAACAGTGTGTGGAGTGGCACTGAGCTGCAGGGAGTTAATGGCCTTTATACAGTGAAGCAGCTGTGGTCGACAGAGACCGTAACAATCACTCACATCCATCTAAAGATCAGTGCAAATTGATGTTCCTGCTTTAAACACATTCAATACTGGTTGAAACACATGTATGGTCTGATCACAGTAATTTATTTACATGTGAAGTATTATCCTGTTACAGCTATGAAGTTGATGAAACCATCAGACTGGCAGGACACTGACGTTTCTCTAGAAACAGACGTAGTTCTGAGACATGTACTCTCAGCTCAGGTCTAACACATACCTGAATAAAGCTTCTTCCTGCTTGCTCCTCTCCTCCACCTGTGCACATCCCACTGTGACTGGCTGCAGACAGCAGAAGAGAATTTCAAGGTGACAATGTTATCAAACTAATAGTTTCATGGCAGTGCAAACATTGCATTGCCATGAAAATACTGTTTGTATTAGCAAACATTCACCAGGACTCAAAGACAAACTGATTCAGTTTTGGTGGTCAACAGTCAAAGGTCAAGTTCATAGTGAGCTAACAAACCGTGGTCTTAGCCTTGTGAATGCAACATCTCCATAACGCCTTAATGGACCTAAAAACATTCACCTGGACTCAAGGAAGAACTGATTAGATTTTGGTGTTCAAAGGTCAAAGGTCACGGTGACACAGCACTAAAATTTCACACAAATGTTTCATATTTTCTATGACTCTGGATAAACAGGGATGTAACCTGAAACTAGTCTGAGTGAGGACCATGAGGAGGTGATCTAGTTTATCATGTGATCTGCTTTAGTGCTGCGTCCATCACCTGCTGGTGTCTCTCTGGTCCAGGACATCAAATGTCATGACCTGTGATCTATACACATGATACTCATTCATATGACCTTAAAAGACGGCAGGTATTTGTGGTATGACTCTTCTTGAATCACCTTTATCAACAACCATCTATTCTCTAATAAAGGTGAAACACAGACACCGACCTGCTCCTAGTGAACAGATCTGTTATTACCCCATATTACTAAATCTTTTCTTGTGACAGTTAAGTATCAACCTCTGCTTCATGTCCACACGTTACGATGGAAACATAAAAAAGAGGCCATTAGATGCAGAGCTGTTAACTTTACTCTCAGTTTATTGTTGGACCCCATCAGATGTTTTGAACAGGCCTTTAAATACAACAAGTGTCTCTCCAGATCATCAGTGTCAGATTCATCCGCTACAACAGGAAGCAGCTGATAGAAAAGGCCAGAGGTGAACAGAGAGCACAAAGCTGCTCTGTTTAGCTTCAAGTGAGACACATTGTTTATAGACTGACATCTGCACTGATGCTGAGGACATCCCCTGCTTATACCAACTGATGGAGGAACACTGTACTGCCAACCTTCAGCACTGATCAGAATAAGGGTTGGGTGGCACTTTGATGAGGTCACTTTAGTGGACTAACTTTTGTATAATCCATTAAATGGATTCAAATTCAACTGCAGCATTATCTCAATAAGGTTTGACAACAACAAATCTCTCCTTGGATCATATCTTAACTTTCTGAACACTGTAGAAACTACTGGAGACATGAGCTCTCCAACAGAAGCAAACACTGCCAGGGCACACTGCAGCACTCTGAGGCTGGATAAGTTAGTTACTGGTTTTAGGCAGCTGTCCAGTGACTGTACAAAAGAAGACTTTCTAGTCAGGAACTGTGACAATCACTAGACTCAACTGATTCTGAAGCATTGTGTTGTGAGCAGAAGAAAAGAAGAAAAAGAAAAACTCATCATCATTGGTCCTGGTATGATCGGATATATTTGTAATTTAAAAATGAAAAAAGGTAAATCTGTTTTTGTCTTAAATTCAAAACGGTGTCATAATAAAATAAAAACAGTTCATGTAAATGTAATGTAAAAACTATCGAAATGGATTCCTTTTATTATTTTGTTTGAAACCAAAAACCAAATTCACATGGTTTTATTTGATTTTTAATTCTAAAAGAAAACAAACAACGAAATCATGTGGTCTGTTCGTTTTTTGTTTCCAAACAAAAAGCCAGAAAATCAAATTTAAAAAATGATCCAATTTTGGTTTTTTTTGAAAATTCATGTCTTCATTTCTCATTTGGCAGAGACCGTAGATTGGTGGACAGACAGGAAGAGGAAGTGAAGGTTGAAAAAGTCAAAATAAAAGCCAAGAGGACATAAAAGTGTAACATTAAGCAAGAATAGGATCTATACCAGGATTAGGTTAAAAGATAGATAGATAGATAGATAGATAGATAGATAGATAGATAGATAGATAGATAGATGGATAACCATCTTCATCATTATTCATCCTCTGTTTACAACATGATTCTTGTAAAGTTGTAAGGTGGTCTTTATGGGATGGTGTGAGGGGATGGGATTTTATTCCCACTCCTTATTCACTTCATCATAAATCATACTCCTGTTTAGACTCTATTACACACACAATGACTGAGTCAGCCATCCAGTATATTATCATCTCTGATCATGCATCCATTAGTATTATTTTCAGAACACCAACCTCATCCTCGTCCCAGATGGCATTTCAATAACTCATTACTTAAAGACAATGTCACGACTACTTCAAACATGAATGGGCATCCATCATCAAAATCAATAACACTCCTAGAATAACAGCGTGTACACAATGGAAACTACAGAGACTGTCAGGAGAAGGAAATAAGATCATATTGTACAAGAAAGGAAGAAATCACAAAAGAGCAAAAACAGGTGAAGAGGTCAGACCTCCTGAAAACTGAACATGAACTCAACAACAGCCTGAACAAGAAAACCAAAGGTAAGAAAACCTGATCGGTTTATTGAAAAATAACATCTCACCAAACTATCCACCATTTATCATAGCAAACCTTGATGCTGACAAGGTGTTGAACAGTGTAGATTGGTCCTTTCTCTCCACTTCCATTAATCACTTTGGATTCTGGCCATATTTCATCATGTGGGTTAAAACCTCACACACTTTACCTACTGCATCTGGAGACAGACTGGATTTACTGAGGTCATTTACTCTGTGTTACTGCAGAGTCACATAGGAGAGCATGGGACAGAGACCTGTAACCATAGTAACTGTCCACAAAGATGGGGACAGCTATAGCCTCAATATGTAAACATTAAAAATGTGTGTTGAAATTGATACAACATGCCACTGATGAAAACTAAAGTCTTTACTAAAACTACTAAAACTAAAACTAAAAAAATCAAACGACTCAATTTACTAAAATTAAATGAAACCAGTTTCCAAACTGGAGCGGCAGCTGTGTCAGTCTATGGTGCAGACGGGTGGAGTAAGTGAAGTGTGACACTGCTGTGCCCACCCTGGACTCTGATGCTGCTAGAACTGGATCCATGTTAGCCTCTCAGTTCAGATTGATATTGTTTTTGTGTCAGTGTAGCTGAACAAAGAGGGGAGAGAGAAGACACCTCCGCAGATCATCAGCAGCTCAGAGATCCTCATCACTGTTCCCACACCACAGAGGAAATGCATCATGGTATTATTAATTTAAAATTGCAGCTGTATTGTTACTAAACAAAAAACACTAAATGACTTGGGAAGTAAGTATTGCATGCAGTCACCGCAGTCATTAAAATTGATATGGAAGTGTATGTTCATGAAAAGTCTTCCTGAGTGTCACAGCTGGAGCAGAGCTGCACATCTGGAGAATGAGGCAGATATGTACTAATTGCTAAAGCCTGTGTTAGCTTAGCTTCTATCCTCCCTGCATTAGCTTAGCTTCCATCCAGTCTTCGTTAGCTTACCTTCTATCCTGTCTGACCTTTCAGACCGCTGATGTTTGGGCATGAATGTATTAAAGGAGCTGGATACAGCACCACCGCTCTGCCTTGAAGCCAATTCTTCCCAGTGGCCACTCGCGGTATTGCAGTGAAAAATCCTGTCAACACGAATTATCCGTGATATCAATGATCGTAGGTTTAACACCACCTTACTCTTCAGAACATTATCTTCATTATTTGTTGCTGTTGTCATTTGTATAAATCCATGGATTCAACCCCCCTAGCAAGTCCTATAGAAGTCTTATTACTCCTCCATGAATTTCTGCTAGAATGCCGTTTGCTCGTTCCCATAGAGTGATACTACTCTGCATATTCAGTGGGCCGTATAACATGGAAGTAACTCGGAATCCAGAAACTTTTTTGGGGTATGCAGGCACCATTTTGAGATCCGGTATCCAGGTCTCATAATACATCCACGTGTTTGGGACTCAGCTCCTCGTCCTCAGTTTGGAGTCATTTACCAACTGATATATGACAAATTCTTCTTTTCAGACTTAGATGTGTGCAAATAATTATTAATTCCAAAACTGACATATCTTCAAGTCCCAGCTTGTGTGTTTGAAGGAAATCTACGGTTTATCACAACCTTTGACCATGGATCTGATCAGTTCTGATGACACAGTACTCGAATCAGGAGGATGACTGCAGTGAGGTTTGTTTCCAACCTGTCTTGTTGGATTGTTCTTTAGCCACAATGATGCTGTTGGCCTTGTTGGCCCTGGTGACTACAATCCTATCAGAACTGATAAAACTGATGGCCTTGATGTGCCACAGCGACATCGACAGCTGGCAGTGATGCACCAGCAAAGACAATGAAGAATAAACTGCTAACAAGCAAACACAATGCACACACTCTTTAAAATATTCAAATATTCTGCTCTGCATGTTTTATGAGGAGGAAAAGTAATAATGTCCTCAAGCACAGTGAAGTCCTGTGTCAGTACAGTGTCATCATCTGCTAATAGAAGGTTTTACATACCCCTGTATATGTGAGGTATTTTTATATTGAAACAGCAGGTCGTCACTGTGTCTGTCACACTGATATACCTCCTGTCTCCACCTGTCCAGCTCAGTCTGTGTTCAGTTTGTTCACCTGTGTGGATGAAGTGCAGTGCTGTGGGGGAACTCTCTTGTCTCTGTGTTGTTGCTTCTAGACTTCAGCCACTCGATAGTTAATGAAGTTAAATTCATCTCTGAATTTGCTGAACCAAATTATAACTCTGCCAACTTTAATCTTCCACTTGTGTTCCTTCTCCTGCTCTTCAAACTGCACTCATGGCTAATGGCTATTTTATTGATCTGAATGTGCTAAAGTCATTTTTCAAGTTAATTGACGTCCTCTACAGCGCAGCTCTGTAACTCTCTGTACATGAGCTTCACCTGCAGCTGGAGTTCACACAGATCTGAGTTCTCTTCCACACAGCGGACCTCTATTTGTTTCTGTCCATATTTAGTTATAAATGAAGCTGACAGAAAATCAAACGGATCCAGGGACGAGGGCCTCTCAATGGCTCCGTGCCTCTGCTCAGATTTTTCTGAGTGGTGTGTCGACTGATGCAGCAGGACACAGAGCTGTGGTTCACTCTGCTGAGCAGCAGGGAGGAGCTGCGACTTCATTACACATCAGATCATTAAAAACGCACAGACAGGTTTGCTGCTCCTCCATAGCTGTGTGACTGAGAATAAACCCTCAGCTCCTCTGTCTCTGAGTTAAAGAAGCAAACTGAGACAAGTGTTTTTCTGCAGGATAATGAGCTACTGTTCAGGCACACACAGACTGAGTGGATCTGTCTGAAGATGCTAACAATATTATCTACCAGAATTTCCAACATTCAAGCATTCACACCTTTATTTCAGACTACATCAGTGCAATATGAGTCACCATGCCTGAGGAGGTGAGACATTGGCAAAGTAGGACAGAAGAAGAAGAAGAAGAAGAAGAAGAGGTGGTGCTCAGGGTGCTGCTACAGATATCACATAAACATCAGGTTGTTAGACTTTAGATTGGTGTTGTTGTGGATTTGCAGCTGGACACCAGAGCTCTGCAGGGTCTCACTCTCAGGAACTGGAACCAGGACTTCAGGACCTCTACAGTCTCTGTGTGAGAGCTGAAGCTTTAACTGTATTCAGATGGTGGTCTGGTTCACGCCTCTATGTGACCTGGACATTGAGTAATTCAAACCAGAAGTTGGCTCAGTAACTAAAGTGTGTGCGTCTGAGAACAGTGAGAGGAGGCAGGATACTGATGTAAACTGTGATGATCCCTGAGGTCCTCTTGGTTTGGTTGGCCCACAGCGGTCTGTCTCTGTCCGCCAGGTAGCTGATTGGTGGATCTGGAACACCTGTGTTGCCCACTGTGTTCCAGGATGTATACAGTAAGTCCCAGCTGAAAACTAACCTCTCTCTGGGTTCAAATTATGAGGCATCAGGGGTGTCTGACCTCCCTGATTAAGACTTGTACCCCCCCCAAAAGAGTTAAAAACAAGTGTTTGGGGTTGCTGTAACATTTATATAATCTTCTTACCTGTAATTGTAGATAAAACAATTTCCCATCTTCTTGTCTGGAAGAAAGTTCCGATTTCAGACACCTCTAAAGTTTACTTTCTTACTTCTGAATTAGATTGTGTCCAGTATCTACAGATGAACGCTAATGTTAGCTAGTTTGTAACGTTAGCCGTCAGTTACAGTTTAGCGAACTAATGTTAGCTAGCTGATAGCGTGTCCTTTCATTTCCAGTGTTAGCTTGTTATTTTATTACCAAAATACAATTTCATATATGATCTAATGTTACAAACACTGGGGCTCAGTCATGAGCAGTGAGACAATGGAGGAGTTACTGTTGTAGATATATGTTTAGATCAATATAGAGTATTAATTCATGTTAATAGTCGTGTGTGTGTGTGTGTGTGTGTGTGTGTGTGTGTGTGTATGTGTATGTGTGTGTGGTGGTTTAGTCTTTTACCTTTATGATATTAGCTTCTATAATAGACACCCTCTTGTTGTCACTCAGTAATTCAGGAGTTTTACCTGTTGGCTCATTGGACAATATTAAACTCCATGTGTGCCCAGCACCTCAGTTCACTGTAGTATGTGTCTGCACTGCACTGGTTTCCACACACTGACCTCTCTCTCTCTCTCTCTCTGCTGTCACACCATGATTTGGATTATGTTATCTTAGTTCAGTCCTTATGTTTAGTTCTGCACCTCGTGCACACAACACACTGCTGACTGATTTCCACAGCTCATGTTGTGAACATGTAATAACTGCTAACCATGGTGTGTCTCCCTTTTTGTTGTGGCAACTTGAGTCAGGTCATGACAAAATAAATCACAAAAATGTGAGAGACAGAAAAGAAAACAATTCTGAGAAACAATAGATGCTCATTAGTTCATACAAACTGCATCTGCACAAGGAAAACTCAAAGGATTACCAGAGATAATACAGTTTATCCCGAGGGAACATGAACGTCTGAACCATCATCACAGTCATGCAACAGTTACAGACATCTCAGTCTGTGGAGGACAGAGACACAGTTACAGAGCTATCATTACATCCTGTGAATCATCCACTCCAACAGGACTACAGAGCTTACAGCATGAGGACCACAGAGGTGATGATATATCACTGAATCAGACACAGACTCAGCTTCATCACCACTAAATGCTGCTCAGGTCCAGCAGCAGAAACATGCTTCATTTCCCCTGAGGATCAATCAGGACCGTCCCTCCTGGATTCACTACCATGGATAAATACAGTCGAAGTCTTCATTCATACGTGGAGCAGGCTGCAGTGTTTAGGCTCTTGGTCTGCTGTTAGTCAGGGGTTTGTATCTCTTTTACTCAGAGACAGAAAAAACATTTTGTTTAGAGGTTTCCTAAAGAGCAGACAAGAGAAAAAACCTGCAGCCCTGGCATGAAGTGTGTTAAACAGCAGACAGCTGAACTTCCTCCTACTGTGCAGAGACCTTCCTGAAACAGACCATTGAAGTGACTGGATGTGTTTTCCCTCCACTCCACCTTCCACCATCCTCATATCACATCTGCTGCGACTCTAAAAATAGAGCTTTGTCTCATTAAAGCTGGTTTTAAGGCTTCCTGTGCTCCCTGACTGACTGAATGACTGAACATCGCAGTAATGAAGCCGAGCTGCAGCCTATTTACATGATGAAACAAGCTCTGCCTCCTGATCTCAGTCTGAACCTGGAACATAGTGTGAGTTATTTACATGGTGTGTACTTCAGTCACTGCAGGTCAGACTGCATCTTTATCCAATGTCCACAACAGAGAGTCATGATCTGAAGGCAGCTCCAACACACCAGCACACACGCCCCCCTCCAATCACATCACCACACACTCCTCACCTGCAGAAGACACATCAACAGTTCATTAATGTGGAGGCTTCAGTTCACCTGTGTGTCCATGGACATGTACATCTGCATTAACAAGATCAACTGTAGGAGAAGTGACGGAGTCAGGATTATTATGTTTTCATGAACATCACATCATCTTTGTATCTCGTGCACACACACATATGTGTAAACTAGCACTAAGCAGAGAGTGAACCATGCTGGTTTTTAAAATATATATAAATAGATGAATGTGTTTGTTTGGAAACTGAGTGTGAATTATACAATGACAATCAGGCAGGTGAACTGTTTCTCCAGGGTGAAAGGAAACCAGTGCCGTGCAGAAACATACTTCAGTGAACTGAGATGTTGGACACACATGGAGTTTAATATTGTTCAATGAGCCAACAGGTAAAACTCCTGAATTCCTGTCATGGTTCAGCCTGTGCCTCCAGTTTCCCTCTCCTCCTTTGTTTCCCTCCCCTTGTTTGTCTGTGTGTGTGTGTGTGTGTGTGTGTGTGTGTGTGTGTGTGTGTGTGTGTGTGTGTGTGTGTGTGGCATGTGTGGCAGACCTAAGGCCTGCACTATGAAGCAGGATTTAAGGTTATCAAAGTAACTTCAGGTTTAATTCTGGGTTTTCAGTCCTACGATGGTGGTTTACTTGTTACCAGGGTAAATCACCATGGTAACTGATGCTGAACTCCTAACCTGCTCCGATGCAGGTTAACTTCAGAGGATCAGATCAAAACCTGGGGACTAAAGAGTTTACAGTAAAGTGATCAATCATAACAAGCAGTAGATATAAAATATAAAAAAGCAGTGGAATAGTTTTCTTGTTTGAGTCTTTCCATGTGTCCACTCTGGTTTTAGAGCAAAGCTTCTAAAAAACTGGTTCATCACGCTAAATAAACTTTTATAACTTCATTTTTATTGAACAGATATTCTTTAAGGATTCCTGACAGTGTCAGTGCTTTCACTCTCTTCTTCATCACTGCTGCTCAGAACAACATGAGGAGACTCTGTGACCACAACTGGAAATAAAAACTAAACCTCTGAGGTCTTAGATTACAACAATGAGCCACACCCTGTTAATTATTTAAATGATTATAAATGAACATTTCAGTCAGACTGACTCATCAGACATCAACTAGTCCTCTCCTCTTTTCTTTCTCTCTGCAGCAGAAACAGTCTGACATTAACTTTAACTGATTTATCTGCATCTCACGTTCATAACAGTTTGTTCATCATCAGACTGAAGAGTGAAAATACTCAAACATAATGACAATTAACGCAATTATTTACAAAATATCTTAAGTCTGACTTTGATATAAATTATATTTAGACCTGGAAATACCATATAACCATATTGTTTACATTTCACCTTGTGAAATATTACATTTGGAAGCCGCTATAACCAAATTTACCAGCAAGTATCAGTGTTTCTTCTCATATCATATTAAGTACTTCATTCATAGTTCAGACAATGTTGTTTATGATTAACAACTCCGCCTCTTTCACATGAACGCGCTTGTAGCTGGACAGGTAAACCAGGGTTAACTGAGCCAGCTGATAACCAGCTTCGTAGTACAGGTTATCAGGACGGTCAATGTCAGGTTAAGTTAAGCCAGAAAACTAAACGTTATCCTGGGTCTGTTGAACTTGCTTCGTAGTACAGGCCTCTGGTTACCCAGCACTCTGTTGACTCCACCCTGATTACATCATTCCATGCACCTGCTGTTCAACCCACCTGCCGGTCATCACCAATCAAGCCTTCCTGTATATAACCCCAGATCTACTCACCATTCATCGCCAGATTGTACCTCAGCCTGCCCGCTTTAAGTTGGGGTTGTGTGGTTTTTGTTTTGCTTCCCTTCCAGTGTGTGACTGTGACCTGTCATAACTCAACTCTCCATCTGCCTAAGGTCCATTCTCACTCACTGCTGTTTCCTGGTCTGCCATGTGCTCTGTCCTGATACGCTGTCCTCTGGTCTCCTGCTGCCAACCACCTGGACTCCTTCACTCTCAACTCCTCTGCCTCTGGACCAACTGGGCCTTTTGGACTCTCTCACCACCATTACCTTCGTGACTGGATACCTCCTTCTCCCACAGTAATACTCTTTTGCAACACCTATCAGTGTTTGCAATAAACTCTGTCTGTTTCTGGGCTTGGGTTCAGCATATTCACATTTCCACACCTGAGTGGATTTGTGTTTTTTATACCTCCATGCTGACGACCGCCAGAGCTGGAGGCATATTATTTTCAGTTTGTCTGTCCGTCCCATTCTCACTGACATGATATCTCAGTAATGCCTTGACAGAACTTTTTTATTATTATTTATTTATTTATTTATTTATTTATTTATTTATTTATTTATTTATTTATTTATTTATTTATTCAGAAACCAAAATAAAAGACAGACCAAACATAGATTTGTTTTTCAGACTCCACAACAGTTTTTAATACTCTGACACAGGACTTCACAGCTGTTCACTCCAACAGGACTATGTGCTTGGCTCTGCAGCTCTTTGCCAGAGGACATCACGTTGCATTGAATTAAAAGCTGACCCCAGGTTCAGTTGGTCTGCTGGACCAGTCTGCTGTTTCTTCTGTGTTGAGATGGCTGCAGACTGTCATGCAGCACAAACTGAACTGTTTGACTGAGAGCTCAGGTGAGAGGAGAGCGCTCACACAGCTGTACTGATTTATAATGGAAACTCAGTAAGACTGAGTGTAAGTTCACCTGCAGAGAAACCAGAAACTGAACTGTCTATAAGACTGTAAGGATCTGACTCTACATGTGTTCCTTATGATCTGATACTGGACTCTGGTGTTCTAACAGGTCCAGGCCACCATCAACCAATCAGCATGACTGTTTGTGTGAGTGTAATTGTAATGTGTTGAGTTGATGTCGTGTTGTGATCTCTGTCCCTGTGCTGACCTTGCTGATCGTCATGTGTTTCCTATAGGCGGACTGAGCCGTTCACCTTCCTGATGACACAAAGAGGATTTCTTCCCTCTGCATCTGAGCTCTGTTCTGTAGTCATCACTGTTCACACATGTAAATACATCCGTTCATGCTCTCTGCCACCCCCCCACCCCCACCCCCCAGGTGGTGGTGGTGGTGGTGCTGTGTTACATTGACCGCACAGTCTGTGTGACGTCACATCTCTTCAGAACATGTGTTGAACTTATGGCTGCCATGATTTACAGCAAATACAGGAAACGCATGTGCTGTGAATGAACCGAAGGAATGTGTAAATGTTAATATGAAGCCATGCCCTAAACCTGCAGCCGCCCAGCATCAGCTGTGCTGGCAGGCCTCAGTCTGCTTCACCTATCAACATTAATAACATGTTTTTATGAGGAGTGTAGGTCAGTGTTAAGCTGTCCCCGGATAGTGTTTTATCCGCAGGATCACCGGCAGTGCCTGAGCTTAAACGGGTCAGAGATCAAAAACCCACCATCCAGAGACAGACTGCACCCAGGACCTGAGCCCATCAGCCTGCACCTGCTACAGGAGCATTTTCAACAAAAATACACAGTCAACACACTGCATCTACACACTGTATCCACACACTGTGTCAACCCTGATATTCACAGCCACATCCTCTACATTGTGCATTGACTCAACTGCATCTAATTTGTAGCTATAAAACAAATCTTTCGAATATTCAATATAGTGATTCCTGTCTCACGCCTGTTTATTTCAAACATCCTGTCTCTTGGCGTTTTTCATCCACCCACCAGATGCCCTCAGTCTTATGTCAATGTAAATGTACAGTATAAACATAGTCAAACAAAAACACAAAAAACATTGCTGTCCTGATACCCTAATTATTTCGACAGTATGTATATGAGAAAATACAAACTATAGCCATCAAAGGTCGCCACAGAGCTTCGAAGTCCAAATGAAGGCTTATCCAGCTGTGCTGCCATCATCACACAGTTTCCTGTTTCCCTGTTATCCGCTCTGTATTTAAATCAGACAGTTCAACTGCTGCCTGCAAGATCGTTGTGTTGTTCTACATGCCACCCATGATGTGGCCGTTACCTGTTACCTGCTACCTGCTGCCTCTTACTTGCTGTTATCTGTTAGCCACTGTCTCTTGCTTGCTGCCTGTTACTTGCACTCTGTTACCTGTTTCCCGCTGCCTGTTACCTGTTAGCCACTGTCTGTTATCTATTGCTTGTTACCTGTTACTTCCTCTCATACCTGCTGCCCTTTTACCTGCTGCCTGTTACCTGTCACTTGCTTTCTGTTGCCTGTTACCTGCTGCCTGCCACCTACTTCACCTTGGTTACAAAGCAGTCATCAGGGGAGGTATTGCAGCTTGTCAGAAGTCCCAGACTCCTGCCTGCACACAGCTTTGCCTTTGGCAATGAGCTCAACACTGGTTCACGTTCAGCATCTCATCCTCATCCTTCCATTTGTTGTGGAAGTTTTAAAATGAAATTTCCCAAAAGAAGTAATCCTTATCTTTTATTATAAGATTTGTGCTAATGGGACTATAACGTCGCAGACTGACAAAATGGACCCCGAACAGAGACAGAGATAACTCGCATTTTATATCTTTCAGACTACGCCTCTCCAGAGGCGCTCCTGGGAAAGTTCTGCTGCAGACGACCTTGGTTAAACAATAACTGTTTGTGTATATCAAATATGCAGATATGTGGCTGCAGGCAAGGTTCAGTGATAACGTGATTAACAGGGTTAAAGTCCTTCATACAAAATACTCTTCTGTCACACAAACACAAATCCTAAACATAAATGACAATGTTAAAGTTTCCATTACAAGCTTTTGACACAGTTGATCATTCTATTGGAGCACCTTGAAAGTGTGTGGGTATCAGGGACACTGCCTTAGACTTCTTCAATTCCTACTTA